>NW_028151599.1:0-65000 GCF_964638095.1 Poromitra crassiceps | reverse complement strand
CTCCGCTCCATGTACAAATACCTCTCCGCTCCATGTACAAATACCTCTCCGCTCCATGTACAAGTACCTCTCCGCTCCATGTACCAGTACCTCTCCGCTCAATGTACAAGTACATCTCCGCTCAATGTACAAGTACATCTCCGCTCAATGTACAAGTACGTCTCCGCTCAATGTACAAGTACCTCTCCGCTCAATGTACAAGTACCTCTCCGCTCCATGTACAAGTACCTCTCCGCTCAATGTACAAGTACATCTCCGCTCCATGTACCAGTACCTCTCCGCTCAATGTACAAGTACCTCTCCGCTCAATGTACAAGTACATCTCCGCTCCATGTACAAGTACCTCTCCGCTCAATGTACAAGTACCTCTCCGCTCCATGTACAAGTACCTCTCCGCTCCATGTACAAGTACCTCTCCGCTCCATGTACAAGTACCTCTCCGCTCAATGTCAAGTATCGACAGTACCTCTCCGCTCCATGTACAAGTACCTCTCCGCTGAATGTACAAGTGTCGACAGTACCTCTCCGCTCAATGTACAAGTACCTCTCCGCTCCATGTACAAGTACCTCTCCGCTCTCATGTACAAGTACCTCTCCGCTCCATGTACAAGTACCTTTCCGCTCAATGTACAAGTACCTCTGCGCTCCATGTACAAGTACCTCTCCGCTCAATGTACAAGTACCTCTCCGCTCAATGTACAAGTGTCGACAGTACCTCTCCGCTCCATGTACAAGTACCTCTCCGCTCAATGTACAAGTGTCGACAGTACCTCTACGCTCAATGTACAAGTGTCGACAGTACCTCTCCGCTCTCATGTACAAGTACCTCTCCGATCCATGTACAAGTACATATCCGCTCCATGTACAAGTACATCTCCGCTCAATGTACAAGTACCTCTCCGCTCCATGTACAAGTACCTCTCCGCTCCATGTACAAGTACCTCTCCGCTCCATGTACAAGTACCTCTCCGCTCCATGTACAAGTACCTCTCCGCTCAATGTACAAGTACCTCTCCGCTCCATGTACAAGTACCTCTCCGCTCCATGTACAAGTACCTCTCCGCTCCATGTACAAGTACCTCTCCGCTCAATGTACAAGTACCTCTCCGCTCCATGTACAAGTACCTCTCCGCTCCATGTACAAGTACCTCTCCGCTCCATGTACAAGTACCTCTCCGCTCAATGTACAAGTACCTCTCCGCTCCCTGTACAAGTACATCTCCGCTCCATGTACAAGTACCTCTCCGCTCCATGTACAAGTACCTCTCCGCTCAATGTACAAGTGTCGACAGTACCTCTCCGCTCCATGTACAAGTACCTCTCCGCTCAATGTACAAGTACCTCTCCGCTCCATGTACAAATACCTCTCCGCTCCATGTACAAATACCTCTCCGCTCCATGTACAAGTACCTCTCCGCTCCATGTACCAGTACCTCTCCGCTCAATGTACAAGTACATCTCCGCTCAATGTACAAGTACATCTCCGCTCAATGTACAAGTATGTCTCCGCTCAATGTACAAGTACCTCTCCGCTCAATGTACAAGTACCTCTCCGCTCCATGTACAAGTACCTCTCCGCTCAATGTACAAGTACATCTCCGCTCCATGTACCAGTACCTCTCCGCTCAATGTACAAGTACCTCTCCGCTCAATGTACAAGTACATCTCCGCTCCATGTACAAGTACCTCTCCGCTCAATGTACAAGTACCTCTCCGCTCCATGTACAAGTACCTCTCCGCTCCATGTACAAGTACCTCTCCGCTCCATGTACAAGTACCTCTCCGCTCAATGTCAAGTATCGACAGTACCTCTCCGCTCCATGTACAAGTACCTCTCCGCTGAATGTACAAGTGTCGACAGTACCTCTCCGCTCAATGTACAAGTACCTCTCCGCTCCATGTACAAGTACCTCTCCGCTCTCATGTACAAGTACCTCTCCGCTCCATGTACAAGTACCTCTCCGCTCAATGTACAAGTACCTCTGCGCTCCATGTACAAGTACCTCTCCGCTCAATGTACAAGTACCTCTCCGCTCAATGTACAAGTGTCGACAGTACCTCTCCGCTCCATGTACAAGTACCTCTCCGCTCAATGTACAAGTGTCGACAGTACCTCTACGCTCAATGTACAAGTGTCGACAGTACCTCTCCGCTCTCATGTACAAGTACCTCTCCGATCCATGTACAAGTACATATCCGCTCCATGTACAAGTACATCTCCGCTCAATGTACAAGTACCTCTCCGCTCCATGTACAAGTACCTCTCCGCTCCATGTACAAGTACCTCTCCGCTCCATGTACAAGTACCTCTCCGCTCCATGTACAAGTACCTCTCCGCTCAATGTACAAGTACCTCTCCGCTCCATGTACAAGTACCTCTCCGCTCCATGTACAAGTACCTCTCCGCTCCATGTACAAGTACCTCTCCGCTCCATGTACAAGTACCTCTCCGCTCAATGTACAAGTACCTCTCCGCTCCATGTACAAGTACCTCTCCGCTCCATGTACAAGTACCTCTCCGCTCCATGTACAAGTACCTCTCCGCTCAATGTACCTCTCCGCTCCCTGTACAAGTACATCTCCGCTCCATGTACAAGTACCTCTCCGCTCCATGTACAAGTACCTCTCCGCTCAATGTACAAGTGTCGACAGTACCTCTCCGCTCCATGTACAAGTACCTCTCCGCTCCATGTACAAGTACCTCTCCGCTCAATGTACAAGTGTCGACAGTACCTCTCCGCTCCATCTACAAGTACCTCTCCGCTCAATGTACAAGTACCTCTCCGCTGAATGTACAAGTACCTCTCCGCTCCATGTACAAGTACCTCTCCGCTCCATGTACAAATACCTCTCCGCTCCATGTACAAGTACCTCTCCGCTCCATGTACAAGCACCTCTCCGCTACATGTACAAGTACCTCTCCGCTCCATGTACAAGTACCTCTCCGCTCCATGTACAAGTACCTCTCCGCTCAATGTACAAGTACCTCTCCGCTCCATGTACAAATACCTCTCCGCTCCATGTACAAATACCTCTCCGCTCCATGTACAAGTACCTCTCCGCTCCATGTACCAGTACCTCTCCGCTCAATGTACAAGTACATCTCCGCTCAATGTACAAGTACATCTCCGCTCAATGTACAAGTACGTCTCCGCTCAATGTACAAGTACCTCTCCGCTCAATGTACAAGTACCTCTCCGCTCCATGTACAAGTACCTCTCCGCTCAATGTACAAGTACATCTCCGCTCCATGTACCAGTACCTCTCCGCTCAATGTACAAGTACATCTCCGCTCCATGTACAAGTACCTCTCCGCTCAATGTACAAGTACCTCTCCGCTCAATGTACAAGTACATCTCCGCTCCATGTACCAGTACCTCTCCGCTCAATGTACAAGTACATCTGCGCTCCATGTAGGGCTGGGTATCGTTCAAAATTTTTCGATATCGATACCGTTTCGATACTTGGATTTCGATACCGGTTCCTGAACGATACTTTTTTCGATACCAATTTTTAGAAAAATCCATTTTAACAAAAATAAAACTGCATTACACATTGAAATTATTTTACAAATCTTTAGTTTCCCCCCATCTTAAGTTTTACAGCAGAAAAAAATAAAACCTACTGTATTTAACATAACTTTAAGTTCTCTAAACGTATTGCCGTCCCTACAAAAAATATTGGAGTACTACAAAGGAAAGAAATGTAGCTAAAACAAATAAATCAGTGGAATAGTTTTCAGTGCAAAACAGAGAGTTGCAAATCAGGGTTTAATGCTCACTGATGCAACAGAACTCTATTCTTGTACAAACTGATGAGATGGCTCCACTTCATGCATGGAAGACTAGTTGAGCATTGACTAGCCTATCAATATAGCCTTATATGCCACAAAGTGAATCGCATTTATATTCAACAAACTATCATGACATCAGCGTTTGTTAACGAGTTGCTAAAAATACATGGGCGATAACTGCCCGCTTGCACATAACGCTAATTAATTAAACATTAACGCTAGCGTTGCAGATCAGTGTGCTCACTGCTGCAACAGAACGTCATTCTTGTCAAATCTGACGAGACAGCTCAACTTCACTGACTAGCCAATCAATATAAATGAATCGCATTTACATTCAACAAACTATCATGACATCAGCGTTTGTTAACGAGTTGCTAAAAATACACAATGCCCGCTTGCGCATAACGTTACGGCGGCAATTAATTAAACGATCTAATGCTACAACTCACAGCCAGATGCATGGATTTGTCAGACTGAGGGATCTGATAACCGCTAACTTGCGGTAAGCTGAGCTGACCCACCTCTCAATTATTTCTCTTGTCTGTGGAAACCAGTCCGTGTTGTTTCTGTTTCTTTTCCTGCTTTTCATCATCTTCGCCATATGGTAATCCAGGATAGGAGTAGCTTGAGTGGCTAACTTCTTGTATACTATCCGCACCGCACGCCTGGCTCACAGTCACAACAAACACACCGGCTAAAGTGGGCGTAACGTTTCCTGCATGCCTCTACATGACAGCCAATCACCAGCCGTATTAGAGCGCGGCGTGCAAGCATGTCGCATGCTTATAGGCTCAATGACGCTGTTTTGTTTTGGTATCGAAAATTGGTATCGATTGACAATGGAGGCTTCGATACCCCTTAGTATCGATGTTTCCATTTCGGTGCCAAGTAAGTATCGAAACTCGATACCCAGCCCTAGCTCCATGTACAAGTACCTCTCCGCTCAATGTACAAGTACCTCTCCGCTCAATGTACAAGTACCTCTCCGCTCCATGTACAAGTACCTCTCCGCTCCATGTACAAGTACCTCTCCGCTCCATGTACAAGTACCTCTCCGCTCCATGTACAAGTACATCTCTGCTCCATGTACAAGTACCTCTCCGCTCAATGTACAAGTACATCTCCGCTCCATGTACAAGTACCTCTCCGCTCCATGTACAAGTACATCTCCGCTCCATGTACAAGTACCTCTCCGCTCCATGTACAAGTACCTCTCCGCTCAATGTACAAGTACATCTCCGCTCCATGTACAAGTACCTCTCCGCTCAATGTACAAGTACCTCTCCGCTCCATGTACAAGTACCTCTCCGCTCCATGTACAAGTACCTCTCCGCTCCATGTACAAGTACCTCTCCGCTCAATGTCAAGTATCGACAGTACCTCTCCGCTCCATGTACAAGTACCTCTCCGCTGAATGTACAAGTGTCGACAGTACCTCTCCGCTCAATGTACAAGTACCTCTCCGCTCCATGTACAAGTACCTCTCCGCTCTCATGTACAAGTACCTCTCCGCTCCATGTACAAGTACCTCTCCGCTCAATGTACAAGTACCTCTGCGCTCCATGTACAAGTACCTCTCCGCTCAATGTACAAGTACCTCTCCGCTCAATGTACAAGTGTCGACAGTACCTCTCCGCTCCATGTACAAGTACCTCTCCGCTCAATGTACAAGTGTCGACAGTACCTCTACGCTCAATGTACAAGTGTCGACAGTACCTCTCCGCTCTCATGTACAAGTACCTCTCCGATCCATGTACAAGTACATCTCCGCTCCATGTACAAGTACATCTCCGCTCAATGTACAAGTACCTCTCCGCTCCATGTACAAGTACCTCTCCGCTCCATGTACAAGTACCTCTCCGCTCCATGTACAAGTACCTCTCCGCTCCATGTACAAGTACCTCTCCGCTCAATGTACAAGTACCTCTCCGCTCCATGTACAAGTACCTCTCCGCTCCATGTACAAGTACCTCTCCGCTCCATGTACAAGTACCTCTCCGCTCAATGTACAAGTACCTCTCCGCTCCATGTACAAGTACCTCTCCGCTCCATGTACAAGTACCTCTCCGCTCCATGTACAAGTACCTCTCCGCTCAATGTACAAGTACCTCTCCGCTCCCTGTACAAGTACATCTCCGCTCCATGTACAAGTACCTCTCCGCTCCATGTACAAGTACCTCTCCGCTCAATGTACAAGTGTCGACAGTACCTCTCCGCTCCATGTACAAGTACCTCTCCGCTCCATGTACAAGTACCTCTCCGCTCAATGTACAAGTGTCGACAGTACCTCTCCGCTCCATCTACAAGTACCTCTCCGCTCAATGTACAAGTACCTCTCCGCTGAATGTACAAGTACCTCTCCGCTCCATGTACAAGTACCTCTCCGCTCCATGTACAAATACCTCTCCGCTCCATGTACAAGTACCTCTCCGCTCCATGTACAAGCACCTCTCCGCTACATGTACAAGTACCTCTCCGCTCCATGTACAAGTACCTCTCCGCTCCATGTACAAGTACCTCTCCGCTCAATGTACAAGTACCTCTCCGCTCCATGTACAAATACCTCTCCGCTCCATGTACAAGTGTCGACAGTACCTCTCCGCTCCATGTACAAGTACCTCTCCGCTCAATGTACAAGTGTCGACAGTACATCTACGCTCAATGTACAAGTGTCGACAGTACCTCTCCGCTCTCATGTACAAGTACCTCTCCGATCCATGTACAAGTACATCTCCGCTCCATGTACAAGTACATCTCCGCTCAATGTACAAGTACCTCTCCGCTCCATGTACAAGTACCTCTCCGCTCCATGTACAAGTACCTCTCCGCTCCATGTACAAGTACCTCTCCGCTCCATGTACAAGTACCTCTCCGCTCCATGTACAAGTACCTCTCCGCTCCATGTACAAGTACCTCTCCGCTCCATGTACAAGTACCTCTCCGCTCAATGTACAAGTACCTCTCCGCTCCATGTACAAGTACCTCTCCGCTCCATGTACAAGTACCTCTCCGCTCCATGTACAAGTACCTCTCCGCTCAATGTACAAGTACCTCTCCGCTCCCTGTACAAGTACATCTCCGCTCCATGTACAAGTACCTCTCCGCTCCATGTACAAGTACCTCTCCGCTCAATGTACAAGTGTCGACAGTACCTCTGCGCTCCATGTACAAGTACCTCTCCGCTCAATGTACAAGTACCTCTCCGCTCAATGTACAAGTGTCGACAGTACCTCTCCGCTCCATGTACAAGTACCTCTCCGCTCAATGTACAAGTGTCGACAGTACCTCTACGCTCAATGTACAAGTGTCGACAGTACCTCTCCGCTCTCATGTACAAGTACCTCTCCGATCCATGTACAAGTACATCTCCGCTCCATGTACAAGTACATCTCCGCTCAATGTACAAGTACCTCTCCGCTCCATGTACAAGTACCTCTCCGCTCCATGTACAAGTACCTCTCCGCTCCATGTACAAGTACCTCTCCGCTCCATGTACAAGTACCTCTCCGCTCAATGTACAAGTACCTCTCCGCTCCATGTACAAGTACCTCTCCGCTCCATGTACAAGTACCTCTCCGCTCCATGTACAAGTACCTCTCCGCTCAATGTACAAGTACCTCTCCGCTCCATGTACAAGTACCTCTCCGCTCCATGTACAAGTACCTCTCCGCTCCATGTACAAGTACCTCTCCGCTCAATGTACAAGTACCTCTCCGCTCCCTGTACAAGTACATCTCCGCTCCATGTACAAGTACCTCTCCGCTCCATGTACAAGTACCTCTCCGCTCAATGTACAAGTGTCGACAGTACCTCTCCGCTCCATGTACAAGTACCTCTCCGCTCCATGTACAAGTACCTCTCCGCTCAATGTACAAGTGTCGACAGTACCTCTCCGCTCCATCTACAAGTACCTCTCCGCTCAATGTACAAGTACCTCTCCGCTGAATGTACAAGTACCTCTCCGCTCCATGTACAAGTACCTCTCCGCTCCATGTACAAATACCTCTCCGCTCCATGTACAAGTACCTCTCCGCTCCATGTACAAGCACCTCTCCGCTACATGTACAAGTACCTCTCCGCTCCATGTACAAGTACCTCTCCGCTCCATGTACAAGTACCTCTCCGCTCAATGTACAAGTACCTCTCCGCTCCATGTACAAATACCTCTCCGCTCAATGTACAAGTGTCGACAGTACCTCTCCGCTCCATGTACAAGTACCTCTCCGCTCAATGTACAAGTGTCGACAGTACATCTACGCTCAATGTACAAGTGTCGACAGTACCTCTCCGCTCTCATGTACAAGTACCTCTCCGATCCATGTACAAGTACATCTCCGCTCCATGTACAAGTACATCTCCGCTCAATGTACAAGTACCTCTCCGCTCCATGTACAAGTACCTCTCCGCTCCATGTACAAGTACCTCTCCGCTCCATGTACAAGTACCTCTCCGCTCCATGTACAAGTACCTCTCCGCTCAATGTACAAGTACCTCTCCGCTCCATGTACAAGTACCTCTCCGCTCCATGTACAAGTACCTCTCCGCTCCATGTACAAGTACCTCTCCGCTCAATGTACAAGTACCTCTCCGCTCCATGTACAAGTACCTCTCCGCTCCATGTACAAGTACCTCTCCGCTCCATGTACAAGTACCTCTCCGCTCAATGTACAAGTACCTCTCCGCTCCCTGTACAAGTACATCTCCGCTCCATGTACAAGTACCTCTCCGCTCCATGTACAAGTACCTCTCCGCTCAATGTACAAGTGTCGACAGTACCTCTCCGCTCCATGTACAAGTACCTCTCCGCTCCATGTACAAGTACCTCTCCGCTCAATGTACAAGTGTCGACAGTACCTCTCCGCTCCATCTACAAGTACCTCTCCGCTCAATGTACAAGTACCTCTCCGCTGAATGTACAAGTACCTCTCCGCTCCATGTACAAATACCTCTCCGCTCCATGTACAAGTACCTCTCCGCTCCATGTACAAGCACCTCTCCGCTACATGTACAAGTACCTCTCCGCTCCATGTACAAGTACCTCTCCGCTCCATGTACAAGTACCTCTCCGCTCAATGTACAAGTACCTCTCCGCTCCATGTACAAATACCTCTCCGCTCCATGTACAAATACCTCTCCGCTCCATGTACAAGTACCTCTCCGCTCCATGTACCAGTACCTCTCCGCTCAATGTACAAGTACATCTCCGCTCAATGTACAAGTACATCTCCGCTCAATGTACAAGTACGTCTCCGCTCAATGTACAAGTACCTCTCCGCTCAATGTACAAGTACCTCTCCGCTCCATGTACAAGTACCTCTCCGCTCAATGTACAAGTACATCTCCGCTCCATGTACCAGTACCTCTCCGCTCAATGTACAAGTACCTCTCCGCTCAATGTACAAGTACATCTCCGCTCCATGTACAAGTACCTCTCCGCTCAATGTACAAGTACCTCTCCGCTCCATGTACAAGTACCTCTCCGCTCCATGTACAAGTACCTCTCCGCTCCATGTACAAGTACCTCTCCGCTCAATGTCAAGTATCGACAGTACCTCTCCGCTCCATGTACAAGTACCTCTCCGCTGAATGTACAAGTGTCGACAGTACCTCTCCGCTCAATGTACAAGTACCTCTCCGCTCCATGTACAAGTACCTCTCCGCTCTCATGTACAAGTACCTCTCCGCTCCATGTACAAGTACCTCTCCGCTCAATGTACAAGTACCTCTGCGCTCCATGTACAAGTACCTCTCCGCTCAATGTACAAGTACCTCTCCGCTCAATGTACAAGTGTCGACAGTACCTCTCCGCTCCATGTACAAGTACCTCTCCGCTCAATGTACAAGTGTCGACAGTACCTCTACGCTCAATGTACAAGTGTCGACAGTACCTCTCCGCTCTCATGTACAAGTACCTCTCCGATCCATGTACAAGTACATCTCCGCTCCATGTACAAGTACATCTCCGCTCAATGTACAAGTACCTCTCCGCTCCATGTACAAGTACCTCTCCGCTCCATGTACAAGTACCTCTCCGCTCCATGTACAAGTACCTCTCCGCTCCATGTACAAGTACCTCTCCGCTCAATGTACAAGTACCTCTCCGCTCCATGTACAAGTACCTCTCCGCTCCATGTACAAGTACCTCTCCGCTCCATGTACAAGTACCTCTCCGCTCAATGTACAAGTACCTCTCCGCTCCATGTACAAGTACCTCTCCGCTCCATGTACAAGTACCTCTCCGCTCCATGTACAAGTACCTCTCCGCTCAATGTACAAGTACCTCTCCGCTCCCTGTACAAGTACATCTCCGCTCCATGTACAAGTACCTCTCCGCTCCATGTACAAGTACCTCTCCGCTCAATGTACAAGTGTCGACAGTACCTCTCCGCTCCATGTACAAGTACCTCTCCGCTCCATGTACAAGTACCTCTCCGCTCAATGTACAAGTGTCGACAGTACCTCTCCGCTCCATCTACAAGTACCTCTCCGCTCAATGTACAAGTACCTCTCCGCTGAATGTACAAGTACCTCTCCGCTCCATGTACAAGTACCTCTCCGCTCCATGTACAAATACCTCTCCGCTCCATGTACAAGTACCTCTCCGCTCCATGTACAAGCACCTCTCCGCTACATGTACAAGTACCTCTCCGCTCCATGTACAAGTACCTCTCCGCTCCATGTACAAGTACCTCTCCGCTCAATGTACAAGTACCTCTCCGCTCCATGTACAAATACCTCTCCGCTCCATGTACAAATACCTCTCCGCTCCATGTACAAGTACCTCTCCGCTCCATGTACCAGTACCTCTCCGCTCAATGTACAAGTACATCTCCGCTCAATGTACAAGTACATCTCCGCTCAATGTACAAGTACGTCTCTGCTCAATGTACAAGTACCTCTCCGCTCAATGTACAAGTACCTCTCCGCTCCATGTACAAGTACCTCTCCGCTCAATGTACAAGTACATCTCCGCTCCATGTACCAGTACCTCTCCGCTCAATGTACAAGTACCTCTCCGCTCAATGTACAAGTACATCTCCGCTCCATGTACAAGTACGTCTCCGCTCAATGTATAAGTACCTCTCCGCTCCATGTACAAGTACCTCTCCGCTCCATGTACAAGTACATCTCCGCTCCATGTACAAGTACATCTCCGCTCCATGTACAAGTACCTCTCCGCTCCATGTACAAGTACCTCTCCGCTCCATGTACAAGTACATCTCCGCTCCATGTACAAGTACCTCTCCGCTCAATGTACAAGTACATCTCCGCTCCATGTACAAGTACATCTCCACTCCATGTACAAGTACCTCTCCGCTCAATGTACAAGTACATCTCCGCTCCATGTACCAGTACCTCTCCGCTCAATGTACAAGTACATCTCCACTCCATGTACAAGTACCTCTCCGCTCAATGTACAAGTACATCTCCGCTCCATGTACCAGTACCTCTCCGCTCAATGTACAAGTACATCTCCACTCCATGTACAAGTACCTCTCCGCTCAATGTACAAGTACATCTCCGCTCCATGTACAAGTACGTCTCCGCTCAATGTATAAGTACCTCTCCGCTCCATGTACAAGTACCTCTCCGCTCCATGTACAAGTACCTCTCCGCTCTCATGTACAAGTACCTCTCCGCTCCATGTACAAGTACCTCTCCGCTCAATGTACAAGTACCTCTGCGCTCCATGTACAAGTACCTCTCCGCTCAATGTACAAGTACCTCTCCGCTCAATGTACAAGTGTCGACAGTACCTCTCCGCTCCATGTACAAGTACCTCTCCGCTCAATGTACAAGTGTCGACAGTACCTCTACGCTCAATGTACAAGTGTCGACAGTACCTCTCCGCTCTCATGTACAAGTACCTCTCCGATCCATGTACAAGTACATCTCCGCTCCATGTACAAGTACATCTCCGCTCAATGTACAAGTACCTCTCCGCTCCATGTACAAGTACCTCTCCGCTCCATGTACAAGTACCTCTCCGCTCCATGTACAAGTACCTCTCCGCTCCATGTACAAGTACCTCTCCGCTCAATGTACAAGTACCTCTCCGCTCCATGTACAAGTACCTCTCCGCTCCATGTACAAGTACCTCTCCGCTCCATGTACAAGTACCTCTCCGCTCAATGTACAAGTACCTCTCCGCTCCATGTACAAGTACCTCTCCGCTCCATGTACAAGTACCTCTCCGCTCCATGTACAAGTACCTCTCCGCTCAATGTACAAGTACCTCTCCGCTCCCTGTACAAGTACATCTCCGCTCCATGTACAAGTACCTCTCCGCTCCATGTACAAGTACCTCTCCGCTCAATGTACAAGTGTCGACAGTACCTCTCCGCTCCATGTACAAGTACCTCTCCGCTCCATGTACAAGTACCTCTCCGCTCAATGTACAAGTGTCGACAGTACCTCTCCGCTCCATCTACAAGTACCTCTCCGCTCAATGTACAAGTACCTCTCCGCTGAATGTACAAGTACCTCTCCGCTCCATGTACAAGTACCTCTCCGCTCCATGTACAAATACCTCTCCGCTCCATGTACAAGTACCTCTCCGCTCCATGTACAAGCACCTCTCCGCTACATGTACAAGTACCTCTCCGCTCCATGTACAAGTACCTCTCCGCTCCATGTACAAGTACCTCTCCGCTCAATGTACAAGTACCTCTCCGCTCCATGTACAAATACCTCTCCGCTCCATGTACAAATACCTCTCCGCTCCATGTACAAGTACCTCTCCGCTCCATGTACCAGTACCTCTGCGCTCCATGTACAAGTACCTCTCCGCTCAATGTACAAGTACCTCTCCGCTCAATGTACAAGTGTCGACAGTACCTCTCCGCTCCATGTACAAGTACCTCTCCGCTCAATGTACAAGTGTCGACAGTACCTCTACGCTCAATGTACAAGTGTCGACAGTACCTCTCCGCTCTCATGTACAAGTACCTCTCCGATCCATGTACAAGTACATATCCGCTCCATGTACAAGTACCTCTCCGCTCAATGTACAAGTACCTCTCCGCTCCATGTACAAGTACCTCTCCGCTCCATGTACAAGTACCTCTCCGCTCCATGTACAAGTACCTCTCCGCTCAATGTACAAGTACCTCTCCGCTCCCTGTACAAGTACATCTCCGCTCCATGTACAAGTACCTCTCCGCTCCATGTACAAGTACCTCTCCGCTCAATGTACAAGTGTCGACAGTACCTCTCCGCTCCATGTACAAGTACCTCTCCGCTCCATGTACAAGTACCTCTCCGCTCAATGTACAAGTGTCGACAGTACCTCTCCGCTCCATCTACAAGTACCTCTCCGCTCAATGTACAAGTACCTCTCCGCTGAATGTACAAGTACCTCTCCGCTCCATGTACAAATACCTCTCCGCTCCATGTACAAGTACCTCTCCGCTCCATGTACAAGCACCTCTCCGCTACATGTACAAGTACCTCTCCGCTCCATGTACAAGTACCTCTCCGCTCCATGTACAAGTACCTCTCCGCTCAATGTACAAGTACCTCTCCGCTCCATGTACAAATACCTCTCCGCTCCATGTACAAATACCTCTCCGCTCCATGTACAAGTACCTCTCCGCTCCATGTACCAGTACCTCTCCGCTCAATGTACAAGTACATCTCCGCTCAATGTACAAGTACATCTCCGCTCAATGTACAAGTACGTCTCCGCTCAATGTACAAGTACCTCTCCGCTCAATGTACAAGTACCTCTCCGCTCCATGTACAAGTACCTCTCCGCTCAATGTACAAGTACATCTCCGCTCCATGTACCAGTACCTCTCCGCTCAATGTACAAGTACCTCTCCGCTCAATGTACAAGTACATCTCCGCTCCATGTACAAGTACGTCTCCGCTCAATGTATAAGTACCTCTCCGCTCCATGTACAAGTACCTCTCCGCTCCATGTACAAGTACATCTCCGCTCCATGTACAAGTACATCTCCGCTCCATGTACAAGTACCTCTCCGCTCCATGTACAAGTACCTCTCCGCTCCATGTACAAGTACATCTCCGCTCCATGTACAAGTACCTCTCCGCTCAATGTACAAGTACATCTCCGCTCCATGTACAAGTACATCTCCACTCCATGTACAAGTACCTCTCCGCTCAATGTACAAGTACATCTCCGCTCCATGTACCAGTACCTCTGCGCTCAATGTACAAGTACATCTCCACTCCATGTACAAGTACCTCTCCGCTCAATGTACAAGTACATCTCCGCTCCATGTACCAGTACCTCTCCGCTCAATGTACAAGTACATCTCCACTCCATGTACAAGTACCTCTCCGCTCAATGTACAAGTACATCTCCGCTCCATGTACAAGTACGTCTCCGCTCAATGTATAAGTACCTCTCCGCTCCATGTACAAGTACCTCTCCGCTCCATGTACAAGTACCTCTCCGCTCTCATGTACAAGTACCTCTCCGCTCCATGTACAAGTACCTCTCCGCTCAATGTACAAGTACCTCTGCGCTCCATGTACAAGTACCTCTCCGCTCAATGTACAAGTACCTCTCCGCTCAATGTACAAGTGTCGACAGTACCTCTCCGCTCCATGTACAAGTACCTCTCCGCTCAATGTACAAGTGTCGACAGTACCTCTACGCTCAATGTACAAGTGTCGACAGTACCTCTCCGCTCTCATGTACAAGTACCTCTTCGATCCATGTACAAGTACATCTCCGCTCCATGTACAAGTACATCTCCGCTCAATGTACAAGTACCTCTCCGCTCCATGTACAAGTACCTCTCCGCTCCATGTACAAGTACCTCTCCGCTCCATGTACAAGTACCTCTCCGCTCCATGTACAAGTACCTCTCCGCTCAATGTACAAGTACCTCTCCGCTCCATGTACAAGTACCTCTCCGCTCCATGTACAAGTACCTCTCCGCTCAATGTACAAGTACCTCTCCGCTCCATGTACAAGTACCTCTCCGCTCCATGTACAAGTACCTCTCCGCTCCATGTACAAGTACCTCTCCGCTCAATGTACAAGTACCTCTCCGCTCCCTGTACAAGTACATCTCCGCTCCATGTACAAGTACCTCTCCGCTCCATGTACAAGTACCTCTCCGCTCAATGTACAAGTGTCGACAGTACCTCTCCGCTCCATGTACAAGTACCTCTCCGCTCCATGTACAAGTACCTCTCCGCTCAATGTACAAGTGTCGACAGTACCTCTCCGCTCCATCTACAAGTACCTCTCCGCTCAATGTACAAGTACCTCTCCGCTGAATGTACAAGTACCTCTCCGCTCCATGTACAAGTACCTCTCCGCTCCATGTACAAATACCTCTCCGCTCCATGTACAAGTACCTCTCCGCTCCATGTACAAGCACCTCTCCGCTACATGTACAAGTACCTCTCCGCTCCATGTACAAGTACCTCTCCGCTCCATGTACAAGTACCTCTCCGCTCAATGTACAAGTACCTCTCCGCTCCATGTACAAATACCTCTCCGCTCCATGTACAAATACCTCTCCGCTCCATGTACAAGTACCTCTCCGCTCCATGTACCAGTACCTCTCCGCTCAATGTACAAGTACATCTCCGCTCAATGTACAAGTACATCTCCGCTCAATGTACAAGTACGTCTCCGCTCAATGTACAAGTACCTCTCCGCTCAATGTACAAGTACCTCTCCGCTCCATGTACAAGTACCTCTCCGCTCCATGTACAAGTACCTCTCCGCTCAATGTCAAGTATCGACAGTACCTCTCCGCTCCATGTACAAGTACCTCTCCGCTGAATGTACAAGTGTCGACAGTACCTCTCCGCTCAATGTACAAGTACCTCTCCGCTCCATGTACAAGTACCTCTCCGCTCTCATGTACAAGTACCTCTCCGCTCCATGTACAAGTACCTCTCCGCTCAATGTACAAGTACCTCTGCGCTCCATGTACAAGTACCTCTCCGCTCAATGTACAAGTACCTCTCCGCTCAATGTACAAGTGTCGACAGTACCTCTCCGCTCCATGTACAAGTACCTCTCCGCTCAATGTACAAGTGTCGACAGTACCTCTACGCTCAATGTACAAGTGTCGACAGTACCTCTCCGCTCTCATGTACAAGTACCTCTCCGATCCATGTACAAGTACATATCCGCTCCATGTACAAGTACATCTCCGCTCAATGTACAAGTACCTCTCCGCTCCATGTACAAGTACCTCTCCGCTCCATGTACAAGTACCTCTCCGCTCCATGTACAAGTACCTCTCCGCTCAATGTACAAGTACCTCTCCGCTCCATGTACAAGTACCTCTCCGCTCCATGTACAAGTACCTCTCCGCTCAATGTACAAGTACCTCTCCGCTCCATGTACAAGTACCTCTCCGCTCCATGTACAAGTACCTCTCCGCTCCATGTACAAGTACCTCTCCGCTCAATGTACAAGTACCTCTCCGCTCCCTGTACAAGTACATCTCCGCTCCATGTACAAGTACCTCTCCGCTCCATGTACAAGTACCTCTCCGCTCAATGTACAAGTGTCGACAGTACCTCTCCGCTCCATGTACAAGTACCTCTCCGCTCCATGTACAAGTACCTCTCCGCTCAATGTACAAGTGTCGACAGTACCTCTCCGCTCCATCTACAAGTACCTCTCCGCTCAATGTACAAGTACCTCTCCGCTGAATGTACAAGTACCTCTCCGCTCCATGTACAAATACCTCTCCGCTCCATGTACAAGTACCTCTCCGCTCCATGTACAAGCACCTCTCCGCTACATGTACAAGTACCTCTCCGCTCCATGTACAAGTACCTCTCCGCTCCATGTACAAGTACCTCTCCGCTCAATGTACAAGTACCTCTCCGCTCCATGTACAAATACCTCTCCGCTCCATGTACAAATACCTCTCCGCTCCATGTACAAGTACCTCTCCGCTCCATGTACCAGTACCTCTCCGCTCAATGTACAAGTACATCTCCGCTCAATGTACAAGTACATCTCCGCTCAATGTACAAGTACGTCTCCGCTCAATGTACAAGTACCTCTCCGCTCAATGTACAAGTACCTCTCCGCTCCATGTACAAGTACCTCTCCGCTCAATGTACAAGTACATCTCCGCTCCATGTACCAGTACCTCTCCGCTCAATGTACAAGTACCTCTCCGCTCAATGTACAAGTACATCTCCGCTCCATGTACAAGTACCTCTCCGCTCAATGTACAAGTACCTCTCCGCTCCATGTACAAGTACCTCTCCGCTCCATGTACAAGTACCTCTCCGCTCCATGTACAAGTACCTCTCCGCTCAATGTCAAGTATCGACAGTACCTCTCCGCTCCATGTACAAGTACCTCTCCGCTGAATGTACAAGTGTCGACAGTACCTCTCCGCTCAATGTACAAGTACCTCTCCGCTCCATGTACAAGTACCTCTCCGCTCTCATGTACAAGTACCTCTCCGCTCCATGTACAAGTACCTCTCCGCTCAATGTACAAGTACCTCTGCGCTCCATGTACAAGTACCTCTCCGCTCAATGTACAAGTACCTCTCCGCTCAATGTACAAGTGTCGACAGTACCTCTCCGCTCCATGTACAAGTACCTCTCCGCTCAATGTACAAGTGTCGACAGTACCTCTA
This sequence comes from Poromitra crassiceps, assembly GCF_964638095.1. Lineage (NCBI taxonomy): Eukaryota > Metazoa > Chordata > Actinopteri > Beryciformes > Melamphaidae > Poromitra > Poromitra crassiceps. The sequence goes on along the minus strand of NW_028151599.1, from coordinate 47,603 downwards.
CGCTCAATGTACAAGTGTCGACAGTACCTCTCCGCTCTCATGTACAAGTACCTCTCCGATCCATGTACAAGTACATATCCGCTCCATGTACAAGTACATCTCCGCTCAATGTACAAGTACCTCTCCGCTCCATGTACAAGTACCTCTCCGCTCCATGTACAAGTACCTCTCCGCTCCATGTACAAGTACCTCTCCGCTCCATGTACAAGTACCTCTCCGCTCAATGTACAAGTACCTCTCCGCTCCATGTACAAGTACCTCTCCGCTCCATGTACAAGTACCTCTCCGCTCCATGTACAAGTACCTCTCCGCTCAATGTACAAGTACCTCTCCGCTCCATGTACAAGTACCTCTCCGCTCCATGTACAAGTACCTCTCCGCTCCATGTACAAGTACCTCTCCGCTCAATGTACAAGTACCTCTCCGCTCCCTGTACAAGTACATCTCCGCTCCATGTACAAGTACCTCTCCGCTCCATGTACAAGTACCTCTCCGCTCAATGTACAAGTGTCGACAGTACCTCTCCGCTCCATGTACAAGTACCTCTCCGCTCAATGTACAAGTACCTCTCCGCTCCATGTACAAATACCTCTCCGCTCCATGTACAAATACCTCTCCGCTCCATGTACAAGTACCTCTCCGCTCCATGTACCAGTACCTCTCCGCTCAATGTACAAGTACATCTCCGCTCAATGTACAAGTACATCTCCGCTCAATGTACAAGTATGTCTCCGCTCAATGTACAAGTACCTCTCCGCTCAATGTACAAGTACCTCTCCGCTCCATGTACAAGTACCTCTCCGCTCAATGTACAAGTACATCTCCGCTCCATGTACCAGTACCTCTCCGCTCAATGTACAAGTACCTCTCCGCTCAATGTACAAGTACATCTCCGCTCCATGTACAAGTACCTCTCCGCTCAATGTACAAGTACCTCTCCGCTCCATGTACAAGTACCTCTCCGCTCCATGTACAAGTACCTCTCCGCTCCATGTACAAGTACCTCTCCGCTCAATGTCAAGTATCGACAGTACCTCTCCGCTCCATGTACAAGTACCTCTCCGCTGAATGTACAAGTGTCGACAGTACCTCTCCGCTCAATGTACAAGTACCTCTCCGCTCCATGTACAAGTACCTCTCCGCTCTCATGTACAAGTACCTCTCCGCTCCATGTACAAGTACCTCTCCGCTCAATGTACAAGTACCTCTGCGCTCCATGTACAAGTACCTCTCCGCTCAATGTACAAGTACCTCTCCGCTCAATGTACAAGTGTCGACAGTACCTCTCCGCTCCATGTACAAGTACCTCTCCGCTCAATGTACAAGTGTCGACAGTACCTCTACGCTCAATGTACAAGTGTCGACAGTACCTCTCCGCTCTCATGTACAAGTACCTCTCCGATCCATGTACAAGTACATATCCGCTCCATGTACAAGTACATCTCCGCTCAATGTACAAGTACCTCTCCGCTCCATGTACAAGTACCTCTCCGCTCCATGTACAAGTACCTCTCCGCTCCATGTACAAGTACCTCTCCGCTCCATGTACAAGTACCTCTCCGCTCAATGTACAAGTACCTCTCCGCTCCATGTACAAGTACCTCTCCGCTCCATGTACAAGTACCTCTCCGCTCCATGTACAAGTACCTCTCCGCTCCATGTACAAGTACCTCTCCGCTCAATGTACAAGTACCTCTCCGCTCCATGTACAAGTACCTCTCCGCTCCATGTACAAGTACCTCTCCGCTCCATGTACAAGTACCTCTCCGCTCAATGTACCTCTCCGCTCCCTGTACAAGTACATCTCCGCTCCATGTACAAGTACCTCTCCGCTCCATGTACAAGTACCTCTCCGCTCAATGTACAAGTGTCGACAGTACCTCTCCGCTCCATGTACAAGTACCTCTCCGCTCCATGTACAAGTACCTCTCCGCTCAATGTACAAGTGTCGACAGTACCTCTCCGCTCCATCTACAAGTACCTCTCCGCTCAATGTACAAGTACCTCTCCGCTGAATGTACAAGTACCTCTCCGCTCCATGTACAAGTACCTCTCCGCTCCATGTACAAATACCTCTCCGCTCCATGTACAAGTACCTCTCCGCTCCATGTACAAGCACCTCTCCGCTACATGTACAAGTACCTCTCCGCTCCATGTACAAGTACCTCTCCGCTCCATGTACAAGTACCTCTCCGCTCAATGTACAAGTACCTCTCCGCTCCATGTACAAATACCTCTCCGCTCCATGTACAAATACCTCTCCGCTCCATGTACAAGTACCTCTCCGCTCCATGTACCAGTACCTCTCCGCTCAATGTACAAGTACATCTCCGCTCAATGTACAAGTACATCTCCGCTCAATGTACAAGTACGTCTCCGCTCAATGTACAAGTACCTCTCCGCTCAATGTACAAGTACCTCTCCGCTCCATGTACAAGTACCTCTCCGCTCAATGTACAAGTACATCTCCGCTCCATGTACCAGTACCTCTCCGCTCAATGTACAAGTACATCTCCGCTCCATGTACAAGTACCTCTCCGCTCAATGTACAAGTACCTCTCCGCTCAATGTACAAGTACATCTCCGCTCCATGTACCAGTACCTCTCCGCTCAATGTACAAGTACATCTGCGCTCCATGTAGGGCTGGGTATCGTTCAAAATTTTTCGATATCGATACCGTTTCGATACTTGGATTTCGATACCGGTTCCTGAACGATACTTTTTTCGATACCAATTTTTAGAAAAATCCATTTTAACAAAAATAAAACTGCATTACACATTGAAATTATTTTACAAATCTTTAGTTTCCCCCCATCTTAAGTTTTACAGCAGAAAAAAATAAAACCTACTGTATTTAACATAACTTTAAGTTCTCTAAACGTATTGCCGTCCCTACAAAAAATATTGGAGTACTACAAAGGAAAGAAATGTAGCTAAAACAAATAAATCAGTGGAATAGTTTTCAGTGCAAAACAGAGAGTTGCAAATCAGGGTTTAATGCTCACTGATGCAACAGAACTCTATTCTTGTACAAACTGATGAGATGGCTCCACTTCATGCATGGAAGACTAGTTGAGCATTGACTAGCCTATCAATATAGCCTTATATGCCACAAAGTGAATCGCATTTATATTCAACAAACTATCATGACATCAGCGTTTGTTAACAAGTTGCTAAAAATACATGGGCGATAACTGCCCGCTTGCACATAACGCTAATTAATTAAACATTAACGCTAGCGTTGCAGATCAGTGTGCTCACTGCTGCAACAGAACGTCATTCTTGTCAAATCTGACGAGACAGCTCAACTTCACTGACTAGCCAATCAATATAAATGAATCGCATTTACATTCAACAAACTATCATGACATCAGCGTTTGTTAACGAGTTGCTAAAAATACACAATGCCCGCTTGCGCATAACGTTACGGCGGCAATTAATTAAACGATCTAATGCTACAACTCACAGCCAGATGCATGGATTTGTCAGACTGAGGGATCTGATAACCGCTAACTTGCGGTAAGCTGAGCTGACCCACCTCTCAATTATTTCTCTTGTCTGTGGAAACCAGTCCGTGTTGTTTCTGTTTCTTTTCCTGCTTTTCATCATCTTCGCCATATGGTAATCCAGGATAGGAGTAGCTTGAGTGGCTAACTTCTTGTATACTATCCGCACCGCACGCCTGGCTCACAGTCACAACAAACACACCGGCTAAAGTGGGCGTAACGTTTCCTGCATGCCTCTACATGACAGCCAATCACCAGCCGTATTAGAGCGCGGCGTGCAAGCATGTCGCATGCTTATAGGCTCAATGACGCTGTTTTGTTTTGGTATCGAAAATTGGTATCGATTGACAATGGAGGCTTCGATACCCCTTAGTATCGATGTTTCCATTTCGGTGCCAAGTAAGTATCGAAACTCGATACCCAGCCCTAGCTCCATGTACAAGTACCTCTCCGCTCAATGTACAAGTACCTCTCCGCTCAATGTACAAGTACCTCTCCGCTCCATGTACAAGTACCTCTCCGCTCCATGTACAAGTACCTCTCCGCTCCATGTACAAGTACCTCTCCGCTCCATGTACAAGTACATCTCTGCTCCATGTACAAGTACCTCTCCGCTCAATGTACAAGTACATCTCCGCTCCATGTACAAGTACCTCTCCGCTCCATGTACAAGTACATCTCCGCTCCATGTACAAGTACCTCTCCGCTCCATGTACAAGTACCTCTCCGCTCAATGTACAAGTACATCTCCGCTCCATGTACAAGTACCTCTCCGCTCAATGTACAAGTACCTCTCCGCTCCATGTACAAGTACCTCTCCGCTCCATGTACAAGTACCTCTCCGCTCCATGTACAAGTACCTCTCCGCTCAATGTCAAGTATCGACAGTACCTCTCCGCTCCATGTACAAGTACCTCTCCGCTGAATGTACAAGTGTCGACAGTACCTCTCCGCTCAATGTACAAGTACCTCTCCGCTCCATGTACAAGTACCTCTCCGCTCTCATGTACAAGTACCTCTCCGCTCCATGTACAAGTACCTCTCCGCTCAATGTACAAGTACCTCTGCGCTCCATGTACAAGTACCTCTCCGCTCAATGTACAAGTACCTCTCCGCTCAATGTACAAGTGTCGACAGTACCTCTCCGCTCCATGTACAAGTACCTCTCCGCTCAATGTACAAGTGTCGACAGTACCTCTACGCTCAATGTACAAGTGTCGACAGTACCTCTCCGCTCTCATGTACAAGTACCTCTCCGATCCATGTACAAGTACATCTCCGCTCCATGTACAAGTACATCTCCGCTCAATGTACAAGTACCTCTCCGCTCCATGTACAAGTACCTCTCCGCTCCATGTACAAGTACCTCTCCGCTCCATGTACAAGTACCTCTCCGCTCCATGTACAAGTACCTCTCCGCTCAATGTACAAGTACCTCTCCGCTCCATGTACAAGTACCTCTCCGCTCCATGTACAAGTACCTCTCCGCTCCATGTACAAGTACCTCTCCGCTCAATGTACAAGTACCTCTCCGCTCCATGTACAAGTACCTCTCCGCTCCATGTACAAGTACCTCTCCGCTCCATGTACAAGTACCTCTCCGCTCAATGTACAAGTACCTCTCCGCTCCCTGTACAAGTACATCTCCGCTCCATGTACAAGTACCTCTCCGCTCCATGTACAAGTACCTCTCCGCTCAATGTACAAGTGTCGACAGTACCTCTCCGCTCCATGTACAAGTACCTCTCCGCTCCATGTACAAGTACCTCTCCGCTCAATGTACAAGTGTCGACAGTACCTCTCCGCTCCATCTACAAGTACCTCTCCGCTCAATGTACAAGTACCTCTCCGCTGAATGTACAAGTACCTCTCCGCTCCATGTACAAGTACCTCTCCGCTCCATGTACAAATACCTCTCCGCTCCATGTACAAGTACCTCTCCGCTCCATGTACAAGCACCTCTCCGCTACATGTACAAGTACCTCTCCGCTCCATGTACAAGTACCTCTCCGCTCCATGTACAAGTACCTCTCCGCTCAATGTACAAGTACCTCTCCGCTCCATGTACAAATACCTCTCCGCTCAATGTACAAGTGTCGACAGTACCTCTCCGCTCCATGTACAAGTACCTCTCCGCTCAATGTACAAGTGTCGACAGTACATCTACGCTCAATGTACAAGTGTCGACAGTACCTCTCCGCTCTCATGTACAAGTACCTCTCCGATCCATGTACAAGTACATCTCCGCTCCATGTACAAGTACATCTCCGCTCAATGTACAAGTACCTCTCCGCTCCATGTACAAGTACCTCTCCGCTCCATGTACAAGTACCTCTCCGCTCCATGTACAAGTACCTCTCCGCTCCATGTACAAGTACCTCTCCGCTCAATGTACAAGTACCTCTCCGCTCCATGTACAAGTACCTCTCCGCTCCATGTACAAGTACCTCTCCGCTCCATGTACAAGTACCTCTCCGCTCAATGTACAAGTACCTCTCCGCTCCATGTACAAGTACCTCTCCGCTCCATGTACAAGTACCTCTCCGCTCCATGTACAAGTACCTCTCCGCTCAATGTACAAGTACCTCTCCGCTCCCTGTACAAGTACATCTCCGCTCCATGTACAAGTACCTCTCCGCTCCATGTACAAGTACCTCTCCGCTCAATGTACAAGTGTCGACAGTACCTCTCCGCTCCATGTACAAGTACCTCTCCGCTCCATGTACAAGTACCTCTCCGCTCAATGTACAAGTGTCGACAGTACCTCTCCGCTCCATCTACAAGTACCTCTCCGCTCAATGTACAAGTACCTCTCCGCTGAATGTACAAGTACCTCTCCGCTCCATGTACAAATACCTCTCCGCTCCATGTACAAGTACCTCTCCGCTCCATGTACAAGCACCTCTCCGCTACATGTACAAGTACCTCTCCGCTCCATGTACAAGTACCTCTCCGCTCCATGTACAAGTACCTCTCCGCTCAATGTACAAGTACCTCTCCGCTCCATGTACAAATACCTCTCCGCTCCATGTACAAATACCTCTCCGCTCCATGTACAAGTACCTCTCCGCTCCATGTACCAGTACCTCTCCGCTCAATGTACAAGTACATCTCCGCTCAATGTACAAGTACATCTCCGCTCAATGTACAAGTACGTCTCCGCTCAATGTACAAGTACCTCTCCGCTCAATGTACAAGTACCTCTCCGCTCCATGTACAAGTACCTCTCCACTCAATGTACAAGTACATCTCCGCTCCATGTACCAGTACCTCTCCGCTCAATGTACAAGTACCTCTCCGCTCAATGTACAAGTACATCTCCGCTCCATGTACAAGTACCTCTCCGCTCAATGTACAAGTACCTCTCCGCTCCATGTACAAGTACCTCTCCGCTCCATGTACAAGTACCTCTCCGCTCCATGTACAAGTACCTCTCCGCTCAATGTCAAGTATCGACAGTACCTCTCCGCTCCATGTACAAGTACCTCTCCGCTGAATGTACAAGTGTCGACAGTACCTCTCCGCTCAATGTACAAGTACCTCTCCGCTCCATGTACAAGTACCTCTCCGCTCTCATGTACAAGTACCTCTCCGCTCCATGTACAAGTACCTCTCCGCTCAATGTACAAGTACCTCTGCGCTCCATGTACAAGTACCTCTCCGCTCAATGTACAAGTACCTCTCCGCTCAATGTACAAGTGTCGACAGTACCTCTCCGCTCCATGTACAAGTACCTCTCCGCTCAATGTACAAGTGTCGACAGTACCTCTACGCTCAATGTACAAGTGTCGACAGTACCTCTCCGCTCTCATGTACAAGTACCTCTCCGATCCATGTACAAGTACATCTCCGCTCCATGTACAAGTACATCTCCGCTCAATGTACAAGTACATCTCCGCTCCATGTACAAGTACATCTCCGCTCAATGTACAAGTACCTCTCCGCTCCATGTACAAGTACCTCTCCGCTCCATGTACAAGTACCTCTCCGCTCCATGTACAAGTACCTCTCCGCTCCATGTACAAGTACCTCTCCGCTCAATGTACAAGTACCTCTCCGCTCCATGTACAAGTACCTCTCCGCTCCATGTACAAGTACCTCTCCGCTCCATGTACAAGTACCTCTCCGCTCAATGTACAAGTACCTCTCCGCTCCATGTACAAGTACCTCTCCGCTCCATGTACAAGTACCTCTCCGCTCCATGTACAAGTACCTCTCCGCTCAATGTACAAGTACCTCTCCGCTCCCTGTACAAGTACATCTCCGCTCCATGTACAAGTACCTCTCCGCTCCATGTACAAGTACCTCTCCGCTCAATGTACAAGTGTCGACAGTACCTCTCCGCTCCATGTACAAGTACCTCTCCGCTCCATGTACAAGTACCTCTCCGCTCAATGTACAAGTGTCGACAGTACCTCTCCGCTCCATCTACAAGTACCTCTCCGCTCAATGTACAAGTACCTCTCCGCTGAATGTACAAGTACCTCTCCGCTCCATGTACAAATACCTCTCCGCTCCATGTACAAGTACCTCTCCGCTCCATGTACAAGCACCTCTCCGCTACATGTACAAGTACCTCTCCGCTCCATGTACAAGTACCTCTCCGCTCCATGTACAAGTACCTCTCCGCTCAATGTACAAGTACCTCTCCGCTCCATGTACAAATACCTCTCCGCTCCATGTACAAATACCTCTCCGCTCCATGTACAAGTACCTCTCCGCTCCATGTACCAGTACCTCTCCGCTCAATGTACAAGTACATCTCCGCTCAATGTACAAGTACATCTCCGCTCAATGTACAAGTACGTCTCCGCTCAATGTACAAGTACCTCTCCGCTCAATGTACAAGTACCTCTCCGCTCCATGTACAAGTACCTCTCCGCTCAATGTACAAGTACATCTCCGCTCCATGTACCAGTACCTCTCCGCTCAATGTACAAGTACCTCTCCGCTCAATGTACAAGTACATCTCCGCTCCATGTACAAGTACCTCTCCGCTCAATGTACAAGTACCTCTCCGCTCCATGTACAAGTACCTCTCCGCTCCATGTACAAGTACCTCTCCGCTCCATGTACAAGTACCTCTCCGCTCAATGTCAAGTATCGACAGTACCTCTCCGCTCCATGTACAAGTACCTCTCCGCTGAATGTACAAGTGTCGACAGTACCTCTCCGCTCAATGTACAAGTACCTCTCCGCTCCATGTACAAGTACCTCTCCGCTCTCATGTACAAGTACCTCTCCGCTCCATGTACAAGTACCTCTCCGCTCAATGTACAAGTACCTCTGCGCTCCATGTACAAGTACCTCTCCGCTCAATGTACAAGTACCTCTCCGCTCAATGTACAAGTGTCGACAGTACCTCTCCGCTCCATGTACAAGTACCTCTCCGCTCAATGTACAAGTGTCGACAGTACCTCTACGCTCAATGTACAAGTGTCGACAGTACCTCTCCGCTCTCATGTACAAGTACCTCTCCGATCCATGTACAAGTACATCTCCGCTCCATGTACAAGTACATCTCCGCTCAATGTACAAGTACCTCTCCGCTCCATGTACAAGTACCTCTCCGCTCCATGTACAAGTACCTCTCCGCTCCATGTACAAGTACCTCTCCGCTCCATGTACAAGTACCTCTCCGCTCAATGTACAAGTACCTCTCCGCTCCATGTACAAGTACCTCTCCGCTCCATGTACAAGTACCTCTCCGCTCCATGTACAAGTACCTCTCCGCTCAATGTACAAGTACCTCTCCGCTCCATGTACAAGTACCTCTCCGCTCCATGTACAAGTACCTCTCCGCTCCATGTACAAGTACCTCTCCGCTCAATGTACAAGTACCTCTCCGCTCCCTGTACAAGTACATCTCCGCTCCATGTACAAGTACCTCTCCGCTCCATGTACAAGTACCTCTCCGCTCAATGTACAAGTGTCGACAGTACCTCTCCGCTCCATGTACAAGTACCTCTCCGCTCCATGTACAAGTACCTCTCCGCTCAATGTACAAGTGTCGACAGTACCTCTCCGCTCCATCTACAAGTACCTCTCCGCTCAATGTACAAGTACCTCTCCGCTGAATGTACAAGTACCTCTCCGCTCCATGTACAAGTACCTCTCCGCTCCATGTACAAATACCTCTCCGCTCCATGTACAAGTACCTCTCCGCTCCATGTACAAGCACCTCTCCGCTACATGTACAAGTACCTCTCCGCTCCATGTACAAGTACCTCTCCGCTCCATGTACAAGTACCTCTCCGCTCAATGTACAAGTACCTCTCCGCTCCATGTACAAATACCTCTCCGCTCCATGTACAAATACCTCTCCGCTCCATGTACAAGTACCTCTCCGCTCCATGTACCAGTACCTCTCCGCTCAATGTACAAGTACATCTCCGCTCAATGTACAAGTACATCTCCGCTCAATGTACAAGTACGTCTCTGCTCAATGTACAAGTACCTCTCCGCTCAATGTACAAGTACCTCTCCGCTCCATGTACAAGTACCTCTCCGCTCAATGTACAAGTACATCTCCGCTCCATGTACCAGTACCTCTCCGCTCAATGTACAAGTACCTCTCCGCTCAATGTACAAGTACATCTCCGCTCCATGTACAAGTACGTCTCCGCTCAATGTATAAGTACCTCTCCGCTCCATGTACAAGTACCTCTCCGCTCCATGTACAAGTACATCTCCGCTCCATGTACAAGTACATCTCCGCTCCATGTACAAGTACCTCTCCGCTCCATGTACAAGTACCTCTCCGCTCCATGTACAAGTACATCTCCGCTCCATGTACAAGTACCTCTCCGCTCAATGTACAAGTACATCTCCGCTCCATGTACAAGTACATCTCCACTCCATGTACAAGTACCTCTCCGCTCAATGTACAAGTACATCTCCGCTCCATGTACCAGTACCTCTCCGCTCAATGTACAAGTACATCTCCACTCCATGTACAAGTACCTCTCCGCTCAATGTACAAGTACATCTCCGCTCCATGTACCAGTACCTCTCCGCTCAATGTACAAGTACATCTCCACTCCATGTACAAGTACCTCTCCGCTCAATGTACAAGTACATCTCCGCTCCATGTACAAGTACGTCTCCGCTCAATGTATAAGTACCTCTCCGCTCCATGTACAAGTACCTCTCCGCTCCATGTACAAGTACCTCTCCGCTCTCATGTACAAGTACCTCTCCGCTCCATGTACAAGTACCTCTCCGCTCAATGTACAAGTACCTCTGCGCTCCATGTACAAGTACCTCTCCGCTCAATGTACAAGTACCTCTCCGCTCAATGTACAAGTGTCGACAGTACCTCTCCGCTCCATGTACAAGTACCTCTCCGCTCAATGTACAAGTGTCGACAGTACCTCTACGCTCAATGTACAAGTGTCGACAGTACCTCTCCGCTCTCATGTACAAGTACCTCTCCGATCCATGTACAAGTACATCTCCGCTCCATGTACAAGTACATCTCCGCTCAATGTACAAGTACCTCTCCGCTCCATGTACAAGTACCTCTCCGCTCCATGTACAAGTACCTCTCCGCTCCATGTACAAGTACCTCTCCGCTCCATGTACAAGTACCTCTCCGCTCAATGTACAAGTACCTCTCCGCTCCATGTACAAGTACCTCTCCGCTCCATGTACAAGTACCTCTCCGCTCCATGTACAAGTACCTCTCCGCTCAATGTACAAGTACCTCTCCGCTCCATGTACAAGTACCTCTCCGCTCCATGTACAAGTACCTCTCCGCTCCATGTACAAGTACCTCTCCGCTCAATGTACAAGTACCTCTCCGCTCCCTGTACAAGTACATCTCCGCTCCATGTACAAGTACCTCTCCGCTCCATGTACAAGTACCTCTCCGCTCAATGTACAAGTGTCGACAGTACCTCTCCGCTCCATGTACAAGTACCTCTCCGCTCCATGTACAAGTACCTCTCCGCTCAATGTACAAGTGTCGACAGTACCTCTCCGCTCCATCTACAAGTACCTCTCCGCTCAATGTACAAGTACCTCTCCGCTGAATGTACAAGTACCTCTCCGCTCCATGTACAAGTACCTCTCCGCTCCATGTACAAATACCTCTCCGCTCCATGTACAAGTACCTCTCCGCTCCATGTACAAGCACCTCTCCGCTACATGTACAAGTACCTCTCCGCTCCATGTACAAGTACCTCTCCGCTCCATGTACAAGTACCTCTCCGCTCAATGTACAAGTACCTCTCCGCTCCATGTACAAATACCTCTCCGCTCCATGTACAAATACCTCTCCGCTCCATGTACAAGTACCTCTCCGCTCCATGTACCAGTACCTCTGCGCTCCATGTACAAGTACCTCTCCGCTCAATGTACAAGTACCTCTCCGCTCAATGTACAAGTGTCGACAGTACCTCTCCGCTCCATGTACAAGTACCTCTCCGCTCAATGTACAAGTGTCGACAGTACCTCTACGCTCAATGTACAAGTGTCGACAGTACCTCTCCGCTCTCATGTACAAGTACCTCTCCGATCCATGTACAAGTACATATCCGCTCCATGTACAAGTACCTCTCCGCTCAATGTACAAGTACCTCTCCGCTCCATGTACAAGTACCTCTCCGCTCCATGTACAAGTACCTCTCCGCTCCATGTACAAGTACCTCTCCGCTCAATGTACAAGTACCTCTCCGCTCCCTGTACAAGTACATCTCCGCTCCATGTACAAGTACCTCTCCGCTCCATGTACAAGTACCTCTCCGCTCAATGTACAAGTGTCGACAGTACCTCTCCGCTCCATGTACAAGTACCTCTCCGCTCCATGTACAAGTACCTCTCCGCTCAATGTACAAGTGTCGACAGTACCTCTCCGCTCCATCTACAAGTACCTCTCCGCTCAATGTACAAGTACCTCTCCGCTGAATGTACAAGTACCTCTCCGCTCCATGTACAAATACCTCTCCGCTCCATGTACAAGTACCTCTCCGCTCCATGTACAAGCACCTCTCCGCTACATGTACAAGTACCTCTCCGCTCCATGTACAAGTACCTCTCCGCTCCATGTACAAGTACCTCTCCGCTCAATGTACAAGTACCTCTCCGCTCCATGTACAAATACCTCTCCGCTCCATGTACAAATACCTCTCCGCTCCATGTACAAGTACCTCTCCGCTCCATGTACCAGTACCTCTCCGCTCAATGTACAAGTACATCTCCGCTCAATGTACAAGTACATCTCCGCTCAATGTACAAGTACGTCTCCGCTCAATGTACAAGTACCTCTCCGCTCAATGTACAAGTACCTCTCCGCTCCATGTACAAGTACCTCTCCGCTCAATGTACAAGTACATCTCCGCTCCATGTACCAGTACCTCTCCGCTCAATGTACAAGTACCTCTCCGCTCAATGTACAAGTACATCTCCGCTCCATGTACAAGTACGTCTCCGCTCAATGTATAAGTACCTCTCCGCTCCATGTACAAGTACCTCTCCGCTCCATGTACAAGTACATCTCCGCTCCATGTACAAGTACATCTCCGCTCCATGTACAAGTACCTCTCCGCTCCATGTACAAGTACCTCTCCGCTCCATGTACAAGTACATCTCCGCTCCATGTACAAGTACCTCTCCGCTCAATGTACAAGTACATCTCCGCTCCATGTACAAGTACATCTCCACTCCATGTACAAGTACCTCTCCGCTCAATGTACAAGTACATCTCCGCTCCATGTACCAGTACCTCTGCGCTCAATGTACAAGTACATCTCCACTCCATGTACAAGTACCTCTCCGCTCAATGTACAAGTACATCTCCGCTCCATGTACCAGTACCTCTCCGCTCAATGTACAAGTACATCTCCACTCCATGTACAAGTACCTCTCCGCTCAATGTACAAGTACATCTCCGCTCCATGTACAAGTACGTCTCCGCTCAATGTATAAGTACCTCTCCGCTCCATGTACAAGTACCTCTCCGCTCCATGTACAAGTACCTCTCCGCTCTCATGTACAAGTACCTCTCCGCTCCATGTACAAGTACCTCTCCGCTCAATGTACAAGTACCTCTGCGCTCCATGTACAAGTACCTCTCCGCTCAATGTACAAGTACCTCTCCGCTCAATGTACAAGTGTCGACAGTACCTCTCCGCTCCATGTACAAGTACCTCTCCGCTCAATGTACAAGTGTCGACAGTACCTCTACGCTCAATGTACAAGTGTCGACAGTACCTCTCCGCTCTCATGTACAAGTACCTCTTCGATCCATGTACAAGTACATCTCCGCTCCATGTACAAGTACATCTCCGCTCAATGTACAAGTACCTCTCCGCTCCATGTACAAGTACCTCTCCGCTCCATGTACAAGTACCTCTCCGCTCCATGTACAAGTACCTCTCCGCTCCATGTACAAGTACCTCTCCGCTCAATGTACAAGTACCTCTCCGCTCCATGTACAAGTACCTCTCCGCTCCATGTACAAGTACCTCTCCGCTCAATGTACAAGTACCTCTCCGCTCCATGTACAAGTACCTCTCCGCTCCATGTACAAGTACCTCTCCGCTCCATGTACAAGTACCTCTCCGCTCAATGTACAAGTACCTCTCCGCTCCCTGTACAAGTACATCTCCGCTCCATGTACAAGTACCTCTCCGCTCCATGTACAAGTACCTCTCCGCTCAATGTACAAGTGTCGACAGTACCTCTCCGCTCCATGTACAAGTACCTCTCCGCTCCATGTACAAGTACCTCTCCGCTCAATGTACAAGTGTCGACAGTACCTCTCCGCTCCATCTACAAGTACCTCTCCGCTCAATGTACAAGTACCTCTCCGCTGAATGTACAAGTACCTCTCCGCTCCATGTACAAGTACCTCTCCGCTCCATGTACAAATACCTCTCCGCTCCATGTACAAGTACCTCTCCGCTCCATGTACAAGCACCTCTCCGCTACATGTACAAGTACCTCTCCGCTCCATGTACAAGTACCTCTCCGCTCCATGTACAAGTACCTCTCCGCTCAATGTACAAGTACCTCTCCGCTCCATGTACAAATACCTCTCCGCTCCATGTACAAATACCTCTCCGCTCCATGTACAAGTACCTCTCCGCTCCATGTACCAGTACCTCTCCGCTCAATGTACAAGTACATCTCCGCTCAATGTACAAGTACATCTCCGCTCAATGTACAAGTACGTCTCCGCTCAATGTACAAGTACCTCTCCGCTCAATGTACAAGTACCTCTCCGCTCCATGTACAAGTACCTCTCCGCTCCATGTACAAGTACCTCTCCGCTCAATGTCAAGTATCGACAGTACCTCTCCGCTCCATGTACAAGTACCTCTCCGCTGAATGTACAAGTGTCGACAGTACCTCTCCGCTCAATGTACAAGTACCTCTCCGCTCCATGTACAAGTACCTCTCCGCTCTCATGTACAAGTACCTCTCCGCTCCATGTACAAGTACCTCTCCGCTCAATGTACAAGTACCTCTGCGCTCCATGTACAAGTACCTCTCCGCTCAATGTACAAGTACCTCTCCGCTCAATGTACAAGTGTCGACAGTACCTCTCCGCTCCATGTACAAGTACCTCTCCGCTCAATGTACAAGTGTCGACAGTACCTCTACGCTCAATGTACAAGTGTCGACAGTACCTCTCCGCTCTCATGTACAAGTACCTCTCCGATCCATGTACAAGTACATATCCGCTCCATGTACAAGTACATCTCCGCTCAATGTACAAGTACCTCTCCGCTCCATGTACAAGTACCTCTCCGCTCCATGTACAAGTACCTCTCCGCTCCATGTACAAGTACCTCTCCGCTCAATGTACAAGTACCTCTCCGCTCCATGTACAAGTACCTCTCCGCTCCATGTACAAGTACCTCTCCGCTCAATGTACAAGTACCTCTCCGCTCCATGTACAAGTACCTCTCCGCTCCATGTACAAGTACCTCTCCGCTCCATGTACAAGTACCTCTCCGCTCAATGTACAAGTACCTCTCCGCTCCCTGTACAAGTACATCTCCGCTCCATGTACAAGTACCTCTCCGCTCCATGTACAAGTACCTCTCCGCTCAATGTACAAGTGTCGACAGTACCTCTCCGCTCCATGTACAAGTACCTCTCCGCTCCATGTACAAGTACCTCTCCGCTCAATGTACAAGTGTCGACAGTACCTCTCCGCTCCATCTACAAGTACCTCTCCGCTCAATGTACAAGTACCTCTCCGCTGAATGTACAAGTACCTCTCCGCTCCATGTACAAATACCTCTCCGCTCCATGTACAAGTACCTCTCCGCTCCATGTACAAGCACCTCTCCGCTACATGTACAAGTACCTCTCCGCTCCATGTACAAGTACCTCTCCGCTCCATGTACAAGTACCTCTCCGCTCAATGTACAAGTACCTCTCCGCTCCATGTACAAATACCTCTCCGCTCCATGTACAAATACCTCTCCGCTCCATGTACAAGTACCTCTCCGCTCCATGTACCAGTACCTCTCCGCTCAATGTACAAGTACATCTCCGCTCAATGTACAAGTACATCTCCGCTCAATGTACAAGTACGTCTCCGCTCAATGTACAAGTACCTCTCCGCTCAATGTACAAGTACCTCTCCGCTCCATGTACAAGTACCTCTCCGCTCAATGTACAAGTACATCTCCGCTCCATGTACCAGTACCTCTCCGCTCAATGTACAAGTACCTCTCCGCTCAATGTACAAGTACATCTCCGCTCCATGTACAAGTACCTCTCCGCTCAATGTACAAGTACCTCTCCGCTCCATGTACAAGTACCTCTCCGCTCCATGTACAAGTACCTCTCCGCTCCATGTACAAGTACCTCTCCGCTCAATGTCAAGTATCGACAGTACCTCTCCGCTCCATGTACAAGTACCTCTCCGCTGAATGTACAAGTGTCGACAGTACCTCTCCGCTCAATGTACAAGTACCTCTCCGCTCCATGTACAAGTACCTCTCCGCTCTCATGTACAAGTACCTCTCCGCTCCATGTACAAGTACCTCTCCGCTCAATGTACAAGTACCTCTGCGCTCCATGTACAAGTACCTCTCCGCTCAATGTACAAGTACCTCTCCGCTCAATGTACAAGTGTCGACAGTACCTCTCCGCTCCATGTACAAGTACCTCTCCGCTCAATGTACAAGTGTCGACAGTACCTCTACGCTCAATGTACAAGTGTCGACAGTACCTCTCCGCTCTCATGTACAAGTACCTCTCCGATCCATGTACAAGTACATATCCGCTCCATGTACAAGTACATCTCCGCTCAATGTACAAGTACCTCTCCGCTCCATGTACAAGTACCTCTCCGCTCCATGTACAAGTACCTCTCCGCTCCATGTACAAGTACCTCTCCGCTCCATGTACAAGTACCTCTCCGCTCAATGTACAAGTACCTCTCCGCTCCATGTACAAGTACCTCTCCGCTCCATGTACAAGTACCTCTCCGCTCCATGTACAAGTACCTCTCCGCTCAATGTACAAGTACCTCTCCGCTCCATGTACAAGTACCTCTCCGCTCCATGTACAAGTACCTCTCCGCTCCATGTACAAGTACCTCTCCGCTCAATGTACAAGTACCTCTCCGCTCCCTGTACAAGTACATCTCCGCTCCATGTACAAGTACCTCTCCGCTCCATGTACAAGTACCTCTCCGCTCAATGTACAAGTGTCGACAGTACCTCTCCGCTCCATGTACAAGTACCTCTCCGCTCAATGTACAAGTACCTCTCCGCTCCATGTACAAATACCTCTCCGCTCCATGTACAAATACCTCTCCGCTCCATGTACAAGTACCTCTCCGCTCCATGTACCAGTACCTCTCCGCTCAATGTACAAGTACATCTCCGCTCAATGTACAAGTACATCTCCGCTCAATGTACAAGTATGTCTCCGCTCAATGTACAAGTACCTCTCCGCTCAATGTACAAGTACCTCTCCGCTCCATGTACAAGTACCTCTCCGCTCAATGTACAAGTACATCTCCGCTCCATGTACCAGTACCTCTCCGCTCAATGTACAAGTACCTCTCCGCTCAATGTACAAGTACATCTCCGCTCCATGTACAAGTACCTCTCCGCTCAATGTACAAGTACCTCTCCGCTCCATGTACAAGTACCTCTCCGCTCCATGTACAAGTACCTCTCCGCTCCATGTACAAGTACCTCTCCGCTCAATGTCAAGTATCGACAGTACCTCTCCGCTCCATGTACAAGTACCTCTCCGCTGAATGTACAAGTGTCGACAGTACCTCTCCGCTCAATGTACAAGTACCTCTCCGCTCCATGTACAAGTACCTCTCCGCTCTCATGTACAAGTACCTCTCCGCTCCATGTACAAGTACCTCTCCGCTCAATGTACAAGTACCTCTGCGCTCCATGTACAAGTACCTCTCCGCTCAATGTACAAGTACCTCTCCGCTCAATGTACAAGTGTCGACAGTACCTCTCCGCTCCATGTACAAGTACCTCTCCGCTCAATGTACAAGTGTCGACAGTACCTCTACGCTCAATGTACAAGTGTCGACAGTACCTCTCCGCTCTCATGTACAAGTACCTCTCCGATCCATGTACAAGTACATATCCGCTCCATGTACAAGTACATCTCCGCTCAATGTACAAGTACCTCTCCGCTCCATGTACAAGTACCTCTCCGCTCCATGTACAAGTACCTCTCCGCTCCATGTACAAGTACCTCTCCGCTCCATGTACAAGTACCTCTCCGCTCAATGTACAAGTACCTCTCCGCTCCATGTACAAGTACCTCTCCGCTCCATGTACAAGTACCTCTCCGCTCCATGTACAAGTACCTCTCCGCTCCATGTACAAGTACCTCTCCGCTCAATGTACAAGTACCTCTCCGCTCCATGTACAAGTACCTCTCCGCTCCATGTACAAGTACCTCTCCGCTCCATGTACAAGTACCTCTCCGCTCAATGTACCTCTCCGCTCCCTGTACAAGTACATCTCCGCTCCATGTACAAGTACCTCTCCGCTCCATGTACAAGTACCTCTCCGCTCAATGTACAAGTGTCGACAGTACCTCTCCGCTCCATGTACAAGTACCTCTCCGCTCCATGTACAAGTACCTCTCCGCTCAATGTACAAGTGTCGACAGTACCTCTCCGCTCCATCTACAAGTACCTCTCCGCTCAATGTACAAGTACCTCTCCGCTGAATGTACAAGTACCTCTCCGCTCCATGTACAAGTACCTCTCCGCTCCATGTACAAATACCTCTCCGCTCCATGTACAAGTACCTCTCCGCTCCATGTACAAGCACCTCTCCGCTACATGTACAAGTACCTCTCCGCTCCATGTACAAGTACCTCTCCGCTCCATGTACAAGTACCTCTCCGCTCAATGTACAAGTACCTCTCCGCTCCATGTACAAATACCTCTCCGCTCCATGTACAAATACCTCTCCGCTCCATGTACAAGTACCTCTCCGCTCCATGTACCAGTACCTCTCCGCTCAATGTACAAGTACATCTCCGCTCAATGTACAAGTACATCTCCGCTCAATGTACAAGTACGTCTCCGCTCAATGTACAAGTACCTCTCCGCTCAATGTACAAGTACCTCTCCGCTCCATGTACAAGTACCTCTCCGCTCAATGTACAAGTACATCTCCGCTCCATGTACCAGTACCTCTCCGCTCAATGTACAAGTACATCTCCGCTCCATGTACAAGTACCTCTCCGCTCAATGTACAAGTACCTCTCCGCTCAATGTACAAGTACATCTCCGCTCCATGTACCAGTACCTCTCCGCTCAATGTACAAGTACATCTGCGCTCCATGTAGGGCTGGGTATCGTTCAAAATTTTTCGATATCGATACCGTTTCGATACTTGGATTTCGATACCGGTTCCTGAACGATACTTTTTTCGATACCAATTTTTAGAAAAATCCATTTTAACAAAAATAAAACTGCATTACACATTGAAATTATTTTACAAATCTTTAGTTTCCCCCCATCTTAAGTTTTACAGCAGAAAAAAATAAAACCTACTGTATTTAACATAACTTTAAGTTCTCTAAACGTATTGCCGTCCCTACAAAAAATATTGGAGTACTACAAAGGAAAGAAATGTAGCTAAAACAAATAAATCAGTGGAATAGTTTTCAGTGCAAAACAGAGAGTTGCAAATCAGGGTTTAATGCTCACTGATGCAACAGAACTCTATTCTTGTACAAACTGATGAGATGGCTCCACTTCATGCATGGAAGACTAGTTGAGCATTGACTAGCCTATCAATATAGCCTTATATGCCACAAAGTGAATCGCATTTATATTCAACAAACTATCATGACATCAGCGTTTGTTAACAAGTTGCTAAAAATACATGGGCGATAACTGCCCGCTTGCACATAACGCTAATTAATTAAACATTAACGCTAGCGTTGCAGATCAGTGTGCTCACTGCTGCAACAGAACGTCATTCTTGTCAAATCTGACGAGACAGCTCAACTTCACTGACTAGCCAATCAATATAAATGAATCGCATTTACATTCAACAAACTATCATGACATCAGCGTTTGTTAACGAGTTGCTAAAAATACACAATGCCCGCTTGCGCATAACGTTACGGCGGCAATTAATTAAACGATCTAATGCTACAACTCACAGCCAGATGCATGGATTTGTCAGACTGAGGGATCTGATAACCGCTAACTTGCGGTAAGCTGAGCTGACCCACCTCTCAATTATTTCTCTTGTCTGTGGAAACCAGTCCGTGTTGTTTCTGTTTCTTTTCCTGCTTTTCATCATCTTCGCCATATGGTAATCCAGGATAGGAGTAGCTTGAGTGGCTAACTTCTTGTATACTATCCGCACCGCACGCCTGGCTCACAGTCACAACAAACACACCGGCTAAAGTGGGCGTAACGTTTCCTGCATGCCTCTACATGACAGCCAATCACCAGCCGTATTAGAGCGCGGCGTGCAAGCATGTCGCATGCTTATAGGCTCAATGACGCTGTTTTGTTTTGGTATCGAAAATTGGTATCGATTGACAA
Organism: Poromitra crassiceps; assembly: GCF_964638095.1. Classification (NCBI taxonomy): domain Eukaryota; kingdom Metazoa; phylum Chordata; class Actinopteri; order Beryciformes; family Melamphaidae; genus Poromitra; species Poromitra crassiceps. The sequence goes on along the minus strand of NW_028151599.1, from coordinate 27,073 downwards.
TGGAGGCTTCGATACCCCTTAGTATCGATGTTTCCATTTCGGTGCCAAGTAAGTATCGAAACTCGATACCCAGCCCTAGCTCCATGTACAAGTACCTCTCCGCTCAATGTACAAGTACCTCTCCGCTCAATGTACAAGTACCTCTCCGCTCCATGTACAAGTACCTCTCCGCTCCATGTACAAGTACCTCTCCGCTCCATGTACAAGTACCTCTCCGCTCCATGTACAAGTACATCTCTGCTCCATGTACAAGTACCTCTCCGCTCAATGTACAAGTACATCTCCGCTCCATGTACAAGTACCTCTCCGCTCCATGTACAAGTACATCTCCGCTCCATGTACAAGTACCTCTCCGCTCCATGTACAAGTACCTCTCCGCTCAATGTACAAGTACATCTCCGCTCCATGTACAAGTACCTCTCCGCTCAATGTACAAGTACCTCTCCGCTCCATGTACAAGTACCTCTCCGCTCCATGTACAAGTACCTCTCCGCTCCATGTACAAGTACCTCTCCGCTCAATGTCAAGTATCGACAGTACCTCTCCGCTCCATGTACAAGTACCTCTCCGCTGAATGTACAAGTGTCGACAGTACCTCTCCGCTCAATGTACAAGTACCTCTCCGCTCCATGTACAAGTACCTCTCCGCTCTCATGTACAAGTACCTCTCCGCTCCATGTACAAGTACCTCTCCGCTCAATGTACAAGTACCTCTGCGCTCCATGTACAAGTACCTCTCCGCTCAATGTACAAGTACCTCTCCGCTCAATGTACAAGTGTCGACAGTACCTCTCCGCTCCATGTACAAGTACCTCTCCGCTCAATGTACAAGTGTCGACAGTACCTCTACGCTCAATGTACAAGTGTCGACAGTACCTCTCCGCTCTCATGTACAAGTACCTCTCCGATCCATGTACAAGTACATCTCCGCTCCATGTACAAGTACATCTCCGCTCAATGTACAAGTACCTCTCCGCTCCATGTACAAGTACCTCTCCGCTCCATGTACAAGTACCTCTCCGCTCCATGTACAAGTACCTCTCCGCTCCATGTACAAGTACCTCTCCGCTCAATGTACAAGTACCTCTCCGCTCCATGTACAAGTACCTCTCCGCTCCATGTACAAGTACCTCTCCGCTCCATGTACAAGTACCTCTCCGCTCAATGTACAAGTACCTCTCCGCTCCATGTACAAGTACCTCTCCGCTCCATGTACAAGTACCTCTCCGCTCCATGTACAAGTACCTCTCCGCTCAATGTACAAGTACCTCTCCGCTCCCTGTACAAGTACATCTCCGCTCCATGTACAAGTACCTCTCCGCTCCATGTACAAGTACCTCTCCGCTCAATGTACAAGTGTCGACAGTACCTCTCCGCTCCATGTACAAGTACCTCTCCGCTCCATGTACAAGTACCTCTCCGCTCAATGTACAAGTGTCGACAGTACCTCTCCGCTCCATCTACAAGTACCTCTCCGCTCAATGTACAAGTACCTCTCCGCTGAATGTACAAGTACCTCTCCGCTCCATGTACAAGTACCTCTCCGCTCCATGTACAAATACCTCTCCGCTCCATGTACAAGTACCTCTCCGCTCCATGTACAAGCACCTCTCCGCTACATGTACAAGTACCTCTCCGCTCCATGTACAAGTACCTCTCCGCTCCATGTACAAGTACCTCTCCGCTCAATGTACAAGTACCTCTCCGCTCCATGTACAAATACCTCTCCGCTCAATGTACAAGTGTCGACAGTACCTCTCCGCTCCATGTACAAGTACCTCTCCGCTCAATGTACAAGTGTCGACAGTACATCTACGCTCAATGTACAAGTGTCGACAGTACCTCTCCGCTCTCATGTACAAGTACCTCTCCGATCCATGTACAAGTACATCTCCGCTCCATGTACAAGTACATCTCCGCTCAATGTACAAGTACCTCTCCGCTCCATGTACAAGTACCTCTCCGCTCCATGTACAAGTACCTCTCCGCTCCATGTACAAGTACCTCTCCGCTCCATGTACAAGTACCTCTCCGCTCAATGTACAAGTACCTCTCCGCTCCATGTACAAGTACCTCTCCGCTCCATGTACAAGTACCTCTCCGCTCCATGTACAAGTACCTCTCCGCTCAATGTACAAGTACCTCTCCGCTCCATGTACAAGTACCTCTCCGCTCCATGTACAAGTACCTCTCCGCTCCATGTACAAGTACCTCTCCGCTCAATGTACAAGTACCTCTCCGCTCCCTGTACAAGTACATCTCCGCTCCATGTACAAGTACCTCTCCGCTCCATGTACAAGTACCTCTCCGCTCAATGTACAAGTGTCGACAGTACCTCTCCGCTCCATGTACAAGTACCTCTCCGCTCCATGTACAAGTACCTCTCCGCTCAATGTACAAGTGTCGACAGTACCTCTCCGCTCCATCTACAAGTACCTCTCCGCTCAATGTACAAGTACCTCTCCGCTGAATGTACAAGTACCTCTCCGCTCCATGTACAAATACCTCTCCGCTCCATGTACAAGTACCTCTCCGCTCCATGTACAAGCACCTCTCCGCTACATGTACAAGTACCTCTCCGCTCCATGTACAAGTACCTCTCCGCTCCATGTACAAGTACCTCTCCGCTCAATGTACAAGTACCTCTCCGCTCCATGTACAAATACCTCTCCGCTCCATGTACAAATACCTCTCCGCTCCATGTACAAGTACCTCTCCGCTCCATGTACCAGTACCTCTCCGCTCAATGTACAAGTACATCTCCGCTCAATGTACAAGTACATCTCCGCTCAATGTACAAGTACGTCTCCGCTCAATGTACAAGTACCTCTCCGCTCAATGTACAAGTACCTCTCCGCTCCATGTACAAGTACCTCTCCACTCAATGTACAAGTACATCTCCGCTCCATGTACCAGTACCTCTCCGCTCAATGTACAAGTACCTCTCCGCTCAATGTACAAGTACATCTCCGCTCCATGTACAAGTACCTCTCCGCTCAATGTACAAGTACCTCTCCGCTCCATGTACAAGTACCTCTCCGCTCCATGTACAAGTACCTCTCCGCTCCATGTACAAGTACCTCTCCGCTCAATGTCAAGTATCGACAGTACCTCTCCGCTCCATGTACAAGTACCTCTCCGCTGAATGTACAAGTGTCGACAGTACCTCTCCGCTCAATGTACAAGTACCTCTCCGCTCCATGTACAAGTACCTCTCCGCTCTCATGTACAAGTACCTCTCCGCTCCATGTACAAGTACCTCTCCGCTCAATGTACAAGTACCTCTGCGCTCCATGTACAAGTACCTCTCCGCTCAATGTACAAGTACCTCTCCGCTCAATGTACAAGTGTCGACAGTACCTCTCCGCTCCATGTACAAGTACCTCTCCGCTCAATGTACAAGTGTCGACAGTACCTCTACGCTCAATGTACAAGTGTCGACAGTACCTCTCCGCTCTCATGTACAAGTACCTCTCCGATCCATGTACAAGTACATCTCCGCTCCATGTACAAGTACATCTCCGCTCAATGTACAAGTACCTCTCCGCTCCATGTACAAGTACCTCTCCGCTCCATGTACAAGTACCTCTCCGCTCCATGTACAAGTACCTCTCCGCTCCATGTACAAGTACCTCTCCGCTCAATGTACAAGTACCTCTCCGCTCCATGTACAAGTACCTCTCCGCTCCATGTACAAGTACCTCTCCGCTCCATGTACAAGTACCTCTCCGCTCAATGTACAAGTACCTCTCCGCTCCATGTACAAGTACCTCTCCGCTCCATGTACAAGTACCTCTCCGCTCCATGTACAAGTACCTCTCCGCTCAATGTACAAGTACCTCTCCGCTCCCTGTACAAGTACATCTCCGCTCCATGTACAAGTACCTCTCCGCTCCATGTACAAGTACCTCTCCGCTCAATGTACAAGTGTCGACAGTACCTCTCCGCTCCATGTACAAGTACCTCTCCGCTCCATGTACAAGTACCTCTCCGCTCAATGTACAAGTGTCGACAGTACCTCTCCGCTCCATCTACAAGTACCTCTCCGCTCAATGTACAAGTACCTCTCCGCTGAATGTACAAGTACCTCTCCGCTCCATGTACAAGTACCTCTCCGCTCCATGTACAAATACCTCTCCGCTCCATGTACAAGTACCTCTCCGCTCCATGTACAAGCACCTCTCCGCTACATGTACAAGTACCTCTCCGCTCCATGTACAAGTACCTCTCCGCTCCATGTACAAGTACCTCTCCGCTCAATGTACAAGTACCTCTCCGCTCCATGTACAAATACCTCTCCGCTCCATGTACAAATACCTCTCCGCTCCATGTACAAGTACCTCTCCGCTCCATGTACCAGTACCTCTCCGCTCAATGTACAAGTACATCTCCGCTCAATGTACAAGTACATCTCCGCTCAATGTACAAGTACGTCTCTGCTCAATGTACAAGTACCTCTCCGCTCAATGTACAAGTACCTCTCCGCTCCATGTACAAGTACCTCTCCGCTCAATGTACAAGTACATCTCCGCTCCATGTACCAGTACCTCTCCGCTCAATGTACAAGTACCTCTCCGCTCAATGTACAAGTACATCTCCGCTCCATGTACAAGTACGTCTCCGCTCAATGTATAAGTACCTCTCCGCTCCATGTACAAGTACCTCTCCGCTCCATGTACAAGTACATCTCCGCTCCATGTACAAGTACATCTCCGCTCCATGTACAAGTACCTCTCCGCTCCATGTACAAGTACCTCTCCGCTCCATGTACAAGTACATCTCCGCTCCATGTACAAGTACCTCTCCGCTCAATGTACAAGTACATCTCCGCTCCATGTACAAGTACATCTCCACTCCATGTACAAGTACCTCTCCGCTCAATGTACAAGTACATCTCCGCTCCATGTACCAGTACCTCTCCGCTCAATGTACAAGTACATCTCCACTCCATGTACAAGTACCTCTCCGCTCAATGTACAAGTACATCTCCGCTCCATGTACCAGTACCTCTCCGCTCAATGTACAAGTACATCTCCACTCCATGTACAAGTACCTCTCCGCTCAATGTACAAGTACATCTCCGCTCCATGTACAAGTACGTCTCCGCTCAATGTATAAGTACCTCTCCGCTCCATGTACAAGTACCTCTCCGCTCCATGTACAAGTACCTCTCCGCTCTCATGTACAAGTACCTCTCCGCTCCATGTACAAGTACCTCTCCGCTCAATGTACAAGTACCTCTGCGCTCCATGTACAAGTACCTCTCCGCTCAATGTACAAGTACCTCTCCGCTCAATGTACAAGTGTCGACAGTACCTCTCCGCTCCATGTACAAGTACCTCTCCGCTCAATGTACAAGTGTCGACAGTACCTCTACGCTCAATGTACAAGTGTCGACAGTACCTCTCCGCTCTCATGTACAAGTACCTCTCCGATCCATGTACAAGTACATCTCCGCTCCATGTACAAGTACATCTCCGCTCAATGTACAAGTACCTCTCCGCTCCATGTACAAGTACCTCTCCGCTCCATGTACAAGTACCTCTCCGCTCCATGTACAAGTACCTCTCCGCTCCATGTACAAGTACCTCTCCGCTCAATGTACAAGTACCTCTCCGCTCCATGTACAAGTACCTCTCCGCTCCATGTACAAGTACCTCTCCGCTCCATGTACAAGTACCTCTCCGCTCAATGTACAAGTACCTCTCCGCTCCATGTACAAGTACCTCTCCGCTCCATGTACAAGTACCTCTCCGCTCCATGTACAAGTACCTCTCCGCTCAATGTACAAGTACCTCTCCGCTCCCTGTACAAGTACATCTCCGCTCCATGTACAAGTACCTCTCCGCTCCATGTACAAGTACCTCTCCGCTCAATGTACAAGTGTCGACAGTACCTCTCCGCTCCATGTACAAGTACCTCTCCGCTCCATGTACAAGTACCTCTCCGCTCAATGTACAAGTGTCGACAGTACCTCTCCGCTCCATCTACAAGTACCTCTCCGCTCAATGTACAAGTACCTCTCCGCTGAATGTACAAGTACCTCTCCGCTCCATGTACAAGTACCTCTCCGCTCCATGTACAAATACCTCTCCGCTCCATGTACAAGTACCTCTCCGCTCCATGTACAAGCACCTCTCCGCTACATGTACAAGTACCTCTCCGCTCCATGTACAAGTACCTCTCCGCTCCATGTACAAGTACCTCTCCGCTCAATGTACAAGTACCTCTCCGCTCCATGTACAAATACCTCTCCGCTCCATGTACAAATACCTCTCCGCTCCATGTACAAGTACCTCTCCGCTCCATGTACCAGTACCTCTCCGCTCAATGTACAAGTACATCTCCGCTCAATGTACAAGTACATCTGCGCTCAATGTACAAGTACGTCTCCGCTCAATGTACAAGTACCTCTCCGCTCAATGTACAAGTACCTCTCCGCTCCATGTACAAGTACCTCTCCGCTCCATGTACAAGTACCTCTCCGCTCAATGTCAAGTATCGACAGTACCTCTCCGCTCCATGTACAAGTACCTCTCCGCTGAATGTACAAGTGTCGACAGTACCTCTCCGCTCAATGTACAAGTACCTCTCCGCTCCATGTACAAGTACCTCTCCGCTCTCATGTACAAGTACCTCTCCGCTCCATGTACAAGTACCTCTCCGCTCAATGTACAAGTACCTCTGCGCTCCATGTACAAGTACCTCTCCGCTCAATGTACAAGTACCTCTCCGCTCAATGTACAAGTGTCGACAGTACCTCTCCGCTCCATGTACAAGTACCTCTCCGCTCAATGTACAAGTGTCGACAGTACCTCTACGCTCAATGTACAAGTGTCGACAGTACCTCTCCGCTCTCATGTACAAGTACCTCTCCGATCCATGTACAAGTACATCTCCGCTCCATGTACAAGTACATCTCCGCTCAATGTACAAGTACCTCTCCGCTCCATGTACAAGTACCTCTCCGCTCCATGTACAAGTACCTCTCCGCTCCATGTACAAGTACCTCTCCGCTCCATGTACAAGTACCTCTCCGCTCAATGTACAAGTACCTCTCCGCTCCATGTACAAGTACCTCTCCGCTCCATGTACAAGTACCTCTCCGCTCCATGTACAAGTACCTCTCCGCTCAATGTACAAGTACCTCTCCGCTCCATGTACAAGTACCTCTCCGCTCCATGTACAAGTACCTCTCCGCTCCATGTACAAGTACCTCTCCGCTCAATGTACAAGTACCTCTCCGCTCCCTGTACAAGTACATCTCCGCTCCATGTACAAGTACCTCTCCGCTCCATGTACAAGTACCTCTCCGCTCAATGTACAAGTGTCGACAGTACCTCTCCGCTCCATGTACAAGTACCTCTCCGCTCCATGTACAAGTACCTCTCCGCTCAATGTACAAGTGTCGACAGTACCTCTCCGCTCCATCTACAAGTACCTCTCCGCTCAATGTACAAGTACCTCTCCGCTGAATGTACAAGTACCTCTCCGCTCCATGTACAAATACCTCTCCGCTCCATGTACAAGTACCTCTCCGCTCCATGTACAAGCACCTCTCCGCTACATGTACAAGTACCTCTCCGCTCCATGTACAAGTACCTCTCCGCTCCATGTACAAGTACCTCTCCGCTCAATGTACAAGTACCTCTCCGCTCCATGTACAAATACCTCTCCGCTCCATGTACAAATACCTCTCCGCTCCATGTACAAGTACCTCTCCGCTCCATGTACCAGTACCTCTCCGCTCAATGTACAAGTACATCTCCGCTCAATGTACAAGTACATCTCCGCTCAATGTACAAGTACGTCTCCGCTCAATGTACAAGTACCTCTCCGCTCAATGCACAAGTACCTCTCCGCTCCATGTACAAGTACCTCTCCGCTCAATGTACAAGTACATCTCCGCTCCATGTACAAGTACGTCTCCGCTCAATGTATAAGTACCTCTCCGCTCCATGTACAAGTACCTCTCCGCTCCATGTACAAGTACATCTCCGCTCCATGTACAAGTACATCTCCGCTCCATGTACAAGTACCTCTCCGCTCCATGTACAAGTACCTCTCCGCTCCATGTACAAGTACATCTCCGCTCCATGTACAAGTACCTCTCCGCTCAATGTACAAGTACATCTCCGCTCCATGTACAAGTACATCTCCACTCCATGTACAAGTACCTCTCCGCTCAATGTACAAGTACATCTCCGCTCCATGTACCAGTACCTCTCCGCTCAATGTACAAGTACATCTCCACTCCATGTACAAGTACCTCTCCGCTCAATGTACAAGTACATCTCCGCTCCATGTACCAGTACCTCTCCGCTCAATGTACAAGTACATCTCCACTCCATGTACAAGTACCTCTCCGCTCAATGTACAAGTACATCTCCGCTCCATGTACAAGTACGTCTCCGCTCAATGTATAAGTACCTCTCCGCTCCATGTACAAGTACCTCTCCGCTCCATGTACAAGTACCTCTCCGCTCTCATGTACAAGTACCTCTCCGCTCCATGTACAAGTACCTCTCCGCTCAATGTACAAGTACCTCTGCGCTCCATGTACAAGTACCTCTCCGCTCAATGTACAAGTACCTCTCCGCTCAATGTACAAGTGTCGACAGTACCTCTCCGCTCCATGTACAAGTACCTCTCCGCTCAATGTACAAGTGTCGACAGTACCTCTACGCTCAATGTACAAGTGTCGACAGTACCTCTCCGCTCTCATGTACAAGTACCTCTCCGATCCATGTACAAGTACATCTCCGCTCCATGTACAAGTACATCTCCGCTCAATGTACAAGTACCTCTCCGCTCCATGTACAAGTACCTCTCCGCTCCATGTACAAGTACCTCTCCGCTCCATGTACAAGTACCTCTCCGCTCCATGTACAAGTACCTCTCCGCTCAATGTACAAGTACCTCTCCGCTCCATGTACAAGTACCTCTCCGCTCCATGTACAAGTACCTCTCCGCTCCATGTACAAATACCTCTCCGCTCCATGTACAAGTACCTCTCCGCTCCATGTACAAGCACCTCTCCGCTACATGTACAAGTACCTCTCCGCTCCATGTACAAGTACCTCTCCGCTCCATGTACAAGTACCTCTCCGCTCAATGTACAAGTACCTCTCCGCTCCATGTACAAATACCTCTCCGCTCCATGTACAAATACCTCTCCGCTCCATGTACAAGTACCTCTCCGCTCCATGTACCAGTACCTCTCCGCTCAATGTACAAGTACATCTCCGCTCAATGTACAAGTACATCTCCGCTCAATGTACAAGTACGTCTCCGCTCAATGTACAAGTACCTCTCCGCTCAATGTACAAGTACCTCTCCGCTCCATGTACAAGTACCTCTCCGCTCCATGTACAAGTACCTCTCCGCTCAATGTCAAGTATCGACAGTACCTCTCCGCTCCATGTACAAGTACCTCTCCGCTGAATGTACAACTGTCGACAGTACCTCTCCGCTCAATGTACAAGTACCTCTCCGCTCCATGTACAAGTACCTCTCCGCTCTCATGTACAAGTACCTCTCCGCTCCATGTACAAGTACCTCTCCGCTCAATGTACAAGTACCTCTGCGCTCCATGTACAAGTACCTCTCCGCTCAATGTACAAGTACCTCTCCGCTCAATGTACAAGTGTCGACAGTACCTCTCCGCTCCATGTACAAGTACCTCTCCGCTCAATGTACAAGTGTCGACAGTACCTCTACGCTCAATGTACAAGTGTCGACAGTACCTCTCCGCTCTCATGTACAAGTACCTCTCCGATCCATGTACAAGTACATCTCCGCTCCATGTACAAGTACATCTCCGCTCAATGTACAAGTACCTCTCCGCTCCATGTACAAGTACCTCTCCGCTCCATGTACAAGTACCTCTCCGCTCCATGTACAAGTACCTCTCCGCTCCATGTACAAGTACCTCTCCGCTCAATGTACAAGTACCTCTCCGCTCCATGTACAAGTACCTCTCCGCTCCATGTACAAGTACCTCTCCGCTCCATGTACAAGTACCTCTCCGCTCAATGTACAAGTACCTCTCCGCTCCATGTACAAGTACCTCTCCGCTCCATGTACAAGTACCTCTCCGCTCCATGTACAAGTACCTCTCCGCTCAATGTACAAGTACCTCTCCGCTCCCTGTACAAGTACATCTCCGCTCCATGTACAAGTACCTCTCCGCTCCATGTACAAGTACCTCTCCGCTCAATGTACAAGTGTCGACAGTACCTCTCCGCTCCATGTACAAGTACCTCTCCGCTCCATGTACAAGTACCTCTCCGCTCAATGTACAAGTGTCGACAGTACCTCTCCGCTCCATCTACAAGTACCTCTCCGCTCAATGTACAAGTACCTCTCCGCTGAATGTACAAGTACCTCTCCGCTCCATGTACAAATACCTCTCCGCTCCATGTACAAGTACCTCTCCGCTCCATGTACAAGCACCTCTCCGCTACATGTACAAGTACCTCTCCGCTCCATGTACAAGTACCTCTCCGCTCCATGTACAAGTACCTCTCCGCTCAATGTACAAGTACCTCTCCGCTCCATGTACAAATACCTATCCGCTCCATGTACAAATACCTCTCCGCTCCATGTACAAGTACCTCTCCGCTCCATGTACCAGTACCTCTCCGCTCAATGTACAAGTACATCTCCGCTCAATGTACAAGTACATCTCCGCTCCATGTTCAAGTACGTCTCCGCTCAATGTATAAGTACCTCTCCGCTCCATGTACAAGTACCTCTCCGCTCCATGTACAAGTACATCTCCGCTCCATGTACAAGTACATCTCCGCTCCATGTACAAGTACCTCTCCGCTCCATGTACAAGTACCTCTCCGCTCCATGTACAAGTACATCTCCGCTCCATGTACAAGTACCTCTCCGCTCAATGTACAAGTACATCTCCGCTCCATGTACAAGTACATCTCCACTCCATGTACAAGTACCTCTCCGCTCAATGTACAAGTACATCTCCGCTCCATGTACCAGTACCTCTCCGCTCAATGTACAAGTACATCTCCACTCCATGTACAAGTACCTCTCCGCTCAATGTACAAGTACATCTCCGCTCCATGTACCAGTACCTCTCCGCTCAATGTACAAGTACATCTCCACTCCATGTACAAGTACCTCTCCGCTCAATGTACAAGTACATCTCCGCTCCATGTACAAGTACGTCTCCGCTCAATGTATAAGTACCTCTCCGCTCCATGTACAAGTACCTCTCCGCTCCATGTACAAGTACCTCTCCGCTCTCATGTACAAGTACCTCTCCGCTCCATGTACAAGTACCTCTCCGCTCAATGTACAAGTACCTCTGCGCTCCATGTACAAGTACCTCTCCGCTCAATGTACAAGTACCTCTCCGCTCAATGTACAAGTGTCGACAGTACCTCTCCGCTCCATGTACAAGTACCTCTCCGCTCAATGTACAAGTGTCGACAGTACCTCTACGCTCAATGTACAAGTGTCGACAGTACCTCTCCGCTCTCATGTACAAGTACCTCTCCGATCCATGTACAAGTACATCTCCGCTCCATGTACAAGTACATCTCCGCTCAATGTACAAGTACCTCTCCGCTCCATGTACAAGTACCTCTCCGCTCCATGTACAAGTACCTCTCCGCTCCATGTACAAGTACCTCTCCGCTCCATGTACAAGTACCTCTCCGCTCAATGTACAAGTACCTCTCCGCTCCATGTACAAGTACCTCTCCGCTCCATGTACAAGTACCTCTCCGCTCAATGTACAAGTACCTCTCCGCTCCATGTACAAGTACCTCTCCGCTCCATGTACAAGTACCTCTCCGCTCCATGTACAAGTACCTCTCCGCTCAATGTACAAGTACCTCTCCGCTCCCTGTACAAGTACATCTCCGCTCCATGTACAAGTACCTCTCCGCTCCATGTACAAGTACCTCTCCGCTCAATGTACAAGTGTCGACAGTACCTCTCCGCTCCATGTACAAGTACCTCTCCGCTCCATGTACAAGTACCTCTCCGCTCAATGTACAAGTGTCGACAGTACCTCTCCGCTCCATCTACAAGTACCTCTCCGCTCAATGTACAAGTACCTCTCCGCTGAATGTACAAGTACCTCTCCGCTCCATGTACAAGTACCTCTCCGCTCCATGTACAAATACCTCTCCGCTCCATGTACAAGTACCTCTCCGCTCCATGTACAAGCACCTCTCCGCTACATGTACAAGTACCTCTCCGCTCCATGTACAAGTACCTCTCCGCTCCATGTACAAGTACCTCTCCGCTCAATGTACAAGTACCTCTCCGCTCCATGTACAAATACCTCTCCGCTCCATGTACAAATACCTCTCCGCTCCATGTACAAGTACCTCTCCGCTCCATGTACCAGTACCTCTCCGCTCAATGTACAAGTACATCTCCGCTCAATGTACAAGTACATCTCCGCTCAATGTACAAGTACGTCTCCGCTCAATGTACAAGTACCTCTCCGCTCAATGTACAAGTACCTCTCCGCTCCATGTACAAGTACCTCTCCGCTCCATGTACAAGTACCTCTCCGCTCAATGTCAAGTATCGACAGTACCTCTCCGCTCCATGTACAAGTACCTCTCCGATGAATGTACAAGTGTCGACAGTACCTCTCCGCTCAATGTACAAGTACCTCTCCGCTCCATGTACAAGTACCTCTCCGCTCTCATGTACAAGTACCTCTCCGCTCCATGTACAAGTACCTCTCCGCTCAATGTACAAGTACCTCTGCGCTCCATGTACAAGTACCTCTCCGCTCAATGTACAAGTACCTCTCCGCTCAATGTACAAGTGTCGACAGTACCTCTCCGCTCCATGTACAAGTACCTCTCCGCTCAATGTACAAGTGTCGACAGTACCTCTACGCTCAATGTACAAGTGTCGACAGTACCTCTCCGCTCTCATGTACAAGTACCTCTCCGATCCATGTACAAGTACATCTCCGCTCCATGTACAAGTACATCTCCGCTCAATGTACAAGTACCTCTCCGCTCCATGTACAAGTACCTCTCCGCTCCATGTACAAGTACCTCTCCGCTCCATGTACAAGTACCTCTCCGCTCCATGTACAAGTACCTCTCCGCTCAATGTACAAGTACCTCTCCGCTCCATGTACAAGTACCTCTCCGCTCCATGTACAAGTACCTCTCCGCTCCATGTACAAGTACCTCTCCGCTCCATGTACAAGTACCTCGCCGCTCCATGTACAAGTACCTCTCCGCTCAATGTACAAGTGTCGACAGTACCTCTCCGCTCCATGTACAAGTACCTCTCCGCTCCATGTACAAGTACCTCTCCGCTCAATGTACAAGTGTCGACAGTACCTCTCCGCTCCATCTACAAGTACCTCTCCGCTCAATGTACAAGTACCTCTCCGCTGAATGTACAAGTACCTCTCCGCTCCATGTACAAATACCTCTCCGCTACATGTACAAGTACCTCTCCGCTCCATGTACAAGCACCTCTCCGCTACATGTACAAGTACCTCTCCGCTCCATGTACAAGTACCTCTCCGCTCCATGTACAAGTACCTCTCCGCTCAATGTACAAGTACCTCTCCGCTCCATGTACAAATACCTATCCGCTCCATGTACAAATACCTCTCCGCTCCATGTACAAGTACCTCTCCGCTCCATGTACCAGTACCTCTCCGCTCAATGTACAAGTACATCTCCGCTCAATGTACAAGTACGTCTCCGCTCAATGTACAAGTACCTCTCCGCTCAATGTACAAGTACCTCTCCGCTCCATGTACAAGTACCTCTCCGCTCAATGTACAAGTACATCTCCGCTCCATGTACCAGTACCTCTCCGCTCAATGTACAAGTACCTCTCCGCTCAATGTACAAGTACATCTCCGCTCCATGTACAAGTACCTCTCCGCTCAATGTACAAGTACCTCTCCGCTCCATGTACAAGTACCTCTCCGCTCCATGTACAAGTACCTCTCCGCTCCATGTACAAGTACCTCTCCGCTCAATGTCAAGTATCGACAGTACCTCTCCGCTCCATGTACAAGTACCTCTCCGCTCCATGTACAAGTACCTCTCCGCTCAATGTACAAGTACCTCTCCGCTCCATGTACAAGTACCTCTCCGCTCCATGTACAAGTACCTCTCCGCTCCATGTACAAGTACCTCTCCGCTCAATGTACAAGTACCTCTCCGCTCCATGTACAAGTACCTCTCCGCTCCATGTACAAGTACCTCTCCGCTCCATGTACAAGTACCTCTCCGCTCAATGTACAAGTACCTCTCCGCTCCCTGTACAAGTACATCTCCGCTCCATGTACAAGTACCTCTCCGCTCCATGTACAAGTACCTCTCCGCTCAATGTACAAGTGTCGACAGTACCTCTCCGCTCCATGTACAAGTACCTCTCCGCTCCATGTACAAGTACCTCTCCGCTCAATGTACAAGTGTCGACAGTACCTCTCCGCTCCATCTACAAGTACCTCTCCGCTCAATGTACAAGTACCTCTCCGCTCCATGTACAAGTACCTCTCCGCTCCATGTACAAATACCTCTCCGCTCCATGTACAAGTACCTCTCCGCTCCATGTACAAGCACCTCTCCGCTACATGTACAAGTACCTCTCCGCTCCATGTACAAGTACCTCTCCGCTCCATGTACAAGTACCTCTCCGCTCAATGTACAAGTACCTCTCCGCTCAATGTACAAGTACATCTCCGCTCCATGTACAAGTACCTCTCCGCTCAATGTACAAGTACATCTCCGCTCCATGTACCAGTACCTCTCCGCTCAATGTACAAGTACCTCTCCGCTCAATGTACAAGTACATCTCCGCTCCATGTACAAGTACGTCTCCGCTCAATGTATAAGTACCTCTCCGCTCCATGTACAAGTACCTCTCCGCTCCATGTACAAGTACATCTCCGCTCCATGTACAAGTACATCTCCGCTCCATGTACAAGTACCTCTCCGCTCCATGTACAAGTACCTCTCCGCTCCATGTACAAGTACATCTCCGCTCCATGTACAAGTACCTCTCCGCTCAATGTACAAGTACCTCTCCGCTCCATGTACAAATACCTATCCGCTCCATGTACAAATACCTCTCCGCTCCATGTACAAGTACCTCTCCGCTCCATGTACCAGTACCTCTCCGCTCAATGTACAAGTACATCTCCGCTCAATGTACAAGTACATCTCCGCTCCATGTACAAGTACGTCTCCGCTCAATGTATAAGTACCTCTCCGCTCCATGTACAAGTACCTCTCCGCTCCATGTACAAGTACATCTCCGCTCCATGTACAAGTACATCTCCGCTCCATGTACAAGTACCTCTCCGCTCCATGTACAAGTACCTCTCCGCTCCATGTACAAGTACATCTCCGCTCCATGTACAAGTACCTCTCCGCTCAATGTACAAGTACATCTCCGCTCCATGTACAAGTACATCTCCACTCCATGTACAAGTACCTCTCCGCTCAATGTACAAGTACATCTCCGCTCCATGTACCAGTACCTCTCCGCTCAATGTACAAGTACATCTCCACTCCATGTACAAGTACCTCTCCGCTCAATGTACAAGTACATCTCCGCTCCATGTACCAGTACCTCTCCGCTCAATGTACAAGTACATCTCCACTCCATGTACAAGTACCTCTCCGCTCAATGTACAAGTACATCTCCGCTCCATGTACAAGTACGTCTCCGCTCAATGTATAAGTACCTCTCCGCTCCATGTACAAGTACCTCTCCGCTCCATGTACAAGTACCTCTCCGCTCTCATGTACAAGTACCTCTCCGCTCCATGTACAAGTACCTCTCCGCTCAATGTACAAGTACCTCTGCGCTCCATGTACAAGTACCTCTCCGCTCAATGTACAAGTACCTCTCCGCTCAATGTACAAGTGTCGACAGTACCTCTCCGCTCCATGTACAAGTACCTCTCCGCTCAATGTACAAGTGTCGACAGTACCTCTACGCTCAATGTACAAGTGTCGACAGTACCTCTCCGCTCTCATGTACAAGTACCTCTCCGATCCATGTACAAGTACATCTCCGCTCCATGTACAAGTACATCTCCGCTCAATGTACAAGTACCTCTCCGCTCCATGTACAAGTACCTCTCCGCTCCATGTACAAGTACCTCTCCGCTCCATGTACAAGTACCTCTCCGCTCCATGTACAAGTACCTCTCCGCTCAATGTACAAGTACCTCTCCGCTCCATGTACAAGTACCTCTCCGCTCCATGTACAAGTACCTCTCCGCTCAATGTACAAGTACCTCTCCGCTCCATGTACAAGTACCTCTCCGCTCCATGTACAAGTACCTCTCCGCTCCATGTACAAGTACCTCTCCGCTCAATGTACAAGTACCTCTCCGCTCCCTGTACAAGTACATCTCCGCTCCATGTACAAGTACCTCTCCGCTCCATGTACAAGTACCTCTCCGCTCAATGTACAAGTGTCGACAGTACCTCTCCGCTCCATGTACAAGTACCTCTCCGCTCCATGTACAAGTACCTCTCCGCTCAATGTACAAGTGTCGACAGTACCTCTCCGCTCCATCTACAAGTACCTCTCCGCTCAATGTACAAGTACCTCTCCGCTGAATGTACAAGTACCTCTCCGCTCCATGTACAAGTACCTCTCCGCTCCATGTACAAATACCTCTCCGCTCCATGTACAAGTACCTCTCCGCTCCATGTACAAGCACCTCTCCGCTACATGTACAAGTACCTCTCCGCTCCATGTACAAGTACCTCTCCGCTCCATGTACAAGTACCTCTCCGCTCAATGTACAAGTACCTCTCCGCTCCATGTACAAATACCTCTCCGCTCCATGTACAAATACCTCTCCGCTCCATGTACAAGTACCTCTCCGCTCCATGTACCAGTACCTCTCCGCTCAATGTACAAGTACATATCCGCTCAATGTACAAGTACATCTCCGCTCAATGTACAAGTACGTCTCCGCTCAATGTACAAGTACCTCTCCGCTCAATGTACAAGTACCTCTCCGCTCCATGTACAAGTACCTCTCCGCTCCATGTACAAGTACCTCTCCGCTCAATGTCAAGTATCGACAGTACCTCTCCGCTCCATGTACAAGTACCTCTCCGATGAATGTACAAGTGTCGACAGTACCTCTCCGCTCAATGTACAAGTACCTCTCCGCTCCATGTACAAGTACCTCTCCGCTCTCATGTACAAGTACCTCTCCGCTCCATGTACAAGTACCTCTCCGCTCAATGTACAAGTACCTCTGCGCTCCATGTACAAGTACCTCTCCGCTCAATGTACAAGTACCTCTCCGCTCAATGTACAAGTGTTGACAGTACCTCTCCGCTCCATGTACAAGTACCTCTCCGCTCAATGTACAAGTGTCGACAGTACCTCTACGCTCAATGTACAAGTGTCGACAGTACCTCTCCGCTCTCATGTACAAGTACCTCTCCGATCCATGTACAAGTACATCTCCGCTCCATGTACAAGTACATCTCCGCTCAATGTACAAGTACCTCTCCGCTCCATGTACAAGTACCTCTCCGCTCCATGTACAAGTACCTCTCCGCTCCATGTACAAGTACCTCTCCGCTCCATGTACAAGTACCTCTCCGCTCAATGTACAAGTACCTCTCCGCTCCATGTACAAGTACCTCTCCGCTCCATGTACAAGTACCTCTCCGCTCCATGTACAAGTACCTCTCCGCTCAATGTACAAGTACCTCTCCGCTCCATGTACAAGTACCTCTCCGCTCCATGTACAAGTACCTCTCCGCTCCATGTACAAGTACCTCTCCGCTCAATGTACAAGTACCTCTCCGCTCCCTGTACAAGTACATCTCCGCTCCATGTACAAGTACCTCTCCGCTCCATGTACAAGTACCTCTCCGCTCAATGTACAAGTGTCGACAGTACCTCTCCGCTCCATGTACAAGTACCTCTCCGCTCCATGTACAAGTACCTCTCCGCTCAATGTACAAGTGTCGACAGTACCTCTCCGCTCCATCTACAAGTACCTCTCCGCTCAATGTACAAGTACCTCTCCGCTGAATGTACAAGTACCTCTCCGCTCCATGTACAAATACCTCTCCGCTACATGTACAAGTACCTCTCCGCTCCATGTACAAGCACCTCTCCGCTACATGTACAAGTACCTCTCCGCTCCATGTACAAGTACCTCTCCGCTCCATGTACAAGTACCTCTCCGCTCAATGTACAAGTACCTCTCCGCTCCATGTACAAATACCTATCCGCTCCATGTACAAATACCTCTCCGCTCCATGTACAAGTACCTCTCCGCTCCATGTACCAGTACCTCTCCGCTCAATGTACAAGTACATCTCCGCTCAATGTACAAGTACGTCTCCGCTCAATGTACAAGTACCTCTCCGCTCAATGTACAAGTACCTCTCCGCTCCATGTACAAGTACCTCTCCGCTCAATGTACAAGTACATCTCCGCTCCATGTACCAGTACCTCTCCGCTCAATGTACAAGTACCTCTCCGCTCAATGTACAAGTACATCTCCGCTCCATGTACAAGTACCTCTCCGCTCAATGTACAAGTACCTCTCCGCTCCATGTACAAGTACCTCTCCGCTCCATGTACAAGTACCTCTCCGCTCCATGTACAAGTACCTCTCCGCTCAATGTCAAGTATCGACAGTACCTCTCCGCTCCATGTACAAGTACCTCTCCGCTCCATGTACAAGTACCTCTCCGCTCAATGTACAAGTACCTCTCCGCTCCATGTACAAGTACCTCTCCGCTCCATGTACAAGTACCTCTCCGCTCCATGTACAAGTACCTCTCCGCTCAATGTACAAGTACCTCTCCGCTCCATGTACAAGTACCTCTCCGCTCCATGTACAAGTACCTCTCCGCTCCATGTACAAGTACCTCTCCGCTCAATGTACAAGTACCTCTCCGCTCCCTGTACAAGTACATCTCCGCTCCATGTACAAGTACCTCTCCGCTCCATGTACAAGTACCTCTCCGCTCAATGTACAAGTGTCGACAGTACCTCTCCGCTCCATGTACAAGTACCTCTCCGCTCCATGTACAAGTACCTCTCCGCTCAATGTACAAGTGTCGACAGTACCTCTCCGCTCCATCTACAAGTACCTCTCCGCTCAATGTACAAGTACCTCTCCGCTCCATGTACAAGTACCTCTCCGCTCCATGTACAAATACCTCTCCGCTCCATGTACAAGTACCTCTCCGCTCCATGTACAAGCACCTCTCCGCTACATGTACAAGTACCTCTCCGCTCCATGTACAAGTACCTCTCCGCTCCATGTACAAGTACCTCTCCGCTCAATGTACAAGTACCTCTCCGCTCAATGTACAAGTACCTCTCCGCTCCATGTACAAGTACCTCTCCGCTCAATGTACAAGTACATCTCCGCTCCATGTACCAGTACCTCTCCGCTCAATGTACAAGTACCTCTCCGCTCAATGTACAAGTACATCTCCGCTCCATGTACAAGTACGTCTCCGCTCAATGTATAAGTACCTCTCCGCTCCATGTACAAGTACCTCTCCGCTCCATGTACAAGTACATCTCCGCTCCATGTACAAGTACATCTCCGCTCCATGTACAAGTACCTCTCCGCTCCATGTACAAGTACCTCTCCGCTCCATGTACAAGTACATCTCCGCTCCATGTACAAGTACCTCTCCGCTCAATGTACAAGTACATCTCCGCTCCATGTACAAGTACATCTCCACTCCATGTACAAGTACCTCTCCGCTCAATGTACAAGTACATCTCCGCTCCATGTACCAGTACCTCTCCGCTCAATGTACAAGTACATCTCCACTCCATGTACAAGTACCTCTCCGCTCAATGTACAAGTACATCTCCGCTCCATGTACCAGTACCTCTCCGCTCAATGTACAAGTACATCTCCACTCCATGTACAAGTACCTCTCCGCTCAATGTACAAGTACATCTCCGCTCCATGTACAAGTACGTCTCCGCTCAATGTATAAGTACCTCTCCGCTCCATGTACAAGTACCTCTCCGCTCCATGTACAAGTACCTCTCCGCTCTCATGTACAAGTACCTCTCCGCTCCATGTACAAGTACCTCTCCGCTCAATGTACAAGTACCTCTGCGCTCCATGTACAAGTACCTCTCCGCTCAATGTACAAGTACCTCTCCGCTCAATGT
The DNA here is from genome assembly GCF_964638095.1 of Poromitra crassiceps. Lineage (NCBI taxonomy): Eukaryota > Metazoa > Chordata > Actinopteri > Beryciformes > Melamphaidae > Poromitra > Poromitra crassiceps. The sequence goes on along the minus strand of NW_028151599.1, from coordinate 6,898 downwards.
ACAAGTGTCGACAGTACCTCTCCGCTCCATGTACAAGTACCTCTCCGCTCAATGTACAAGTGTCGACAGTACCTCTACGCTCAATGTACAAGTGTCGACAGTACCTCTCCGCTCTCATGTACAAGTACCTCTCCGATCCATGTACAAGTACATCTCCGCTCCATGTACAAGTACCTCTCCGCTCAATGTACAAGTACCTCTCCGCTCCATGTACAAGTACCTCTCCGCTCCATGTACAAGTACCTCTCCGCTCCATGTACAAGTACCTCTCCGCTCAATGTACAAGTACCTCTCCGCTCCCTGTACAAGTACATCTCCGCTCCATGTACAAGTACATCTCCGCTCCATGTACAAGTACATCTCCGCTCAATGTACAAGTACCTCTCCGCTCCATGTACAAGTACCTCTCCGCTCCATGTACAAGTACCTCTCCGCTCCATGTACAAGTACCTCTCCGCTCCATGTACAAGTACCTCTCCGCTCAATGTACAAGTACCTCTCCGCTCCATGTACAAGTACCTCTCCGCTCCATGTACAAGTACCTCTCCGCTCCATGTACAAGTACCTCTCCGCTCAATGTACAAGTACCTCTCCGCTCCATGTACAAGTACCTCTCCGCTCCATGTACAAGTACCTCTCCGCTCCATGTACAAGTACCTCTCCGCTCAATGTACAAGTACCTCTCCGCTCCCTGTACAAGTACATCTCCGCTCCATGTACAAGTACCTCTCCGCTCCATGTACAAGTACCTCTCCGCTCAATGTACAAGTGTCGACAGTACCTCTCCGCTCCATGTACAAGTACCTCTCCGCTCCATGTACAAGTACCTCTCCGCTCAATGTACAAGTGTCGACAGTACCTCTCCGCTCCATCTACAAGTACCTCTCCGCTCAATGTACAAGTACCTCTCCGCTGAATGTACAAGTACCTCTCCGCTCCATGTACAAATACCTCTCCGCTACATGTACAAGTACCTCTCCGCTCCATGTACAAGCACCTCTCCGCTACATGTACAAGTACCTCTCCGCTCCATGTACAAGTACCTCTCCGCTCCATGTACAAGTACCTCTCCGCTCAATGTACAAGTACCTCTCCGCTCCATGTACAAATACCTATCCGCTCCATGTACAAATACCTCTCCGCTCCATGTACAAGTACCTCTCCGCTCCATGTACCAGTACCTCTCCGCTCAATGTACAAGTACATCTCCGCTCAATGTACAAGTACGTCTCCGCTCAATGTACAAGTACCTCTCCGCTCAATGTACAAGTACCTCTCCGCTCCATGTACAAGTACCTCTCCGCTCAATGTACAAGTACATCTCCGCTCCATGTACCAGTACCTCTCCGCTCAATGTACAAGTACCTCTCCGCTCAATGTACAAGTACATCTCCGCTCCATGTACAAGTACCTCTCCGCTCAATGTACAAGTACCTCTCCGCTCCATGTACAAGTACCTCTCCGCTCCATGTACAAGTACCTCTCCGCTCCATGTACAAGTACCTCTCCGCTCAATGTCAAGTATCGACAGTACCTCTCCGCTCCATGTACAAGTACCTCTCCGCTCCATGTACAAGTACCTCTCCGCTCAATGTACAAGTACCTCTCCGCTCCATGTACAAGTACCTCTCCGCTCCATGTACAAGTACCTCTCCGCTCCATGTACAAGTACCTCTCCGCTCAATGTACAAGTACCTCTCCGCTCCATGTACAAGTACCTCTCCGCTCCATGTACAAGTACCTCTCCGCTCCATGTACAAGTACCTCTCCGCTCAATGTACAAGTACCTCTCCGCTCCCTGTACAAGTACATCTCCGCTCCATGTACAAGTACCTCTCCGCTCCATGTACAAGTACCTCTCCGCTCAATGTACAAGTGTCGACAGTACCTCTCCGCTCCATGTACAAGTACCTCTCCGCTCCATGTACAAGTACCTCTCCGCTCAATGTACAAGTGTCGACAGTACCTCTCCGCTCCATCTACAAGTACCTCTCCGCTCAATGTACAAGTACCTCTCCGCTCCATGTACAAGTACCTCTCCGCTCCATGTACAAATACCTCTCCGCTCCATGTACAAGTACCTCTCCGCTCCATGTACAAGCACCTCTCCGCTACATGTACAAGTACCTCTCCGCTCCATGTACAAGTACCTCTCCGCTCCATGTACAAGTACCTCTCCGCTCAATGTACAAGTACCTCTCCGCTCAATGTACAAGTACCTCTCCGCTCCATGTACAAGTACCTCTCCGCTCAATGTACAAGTACATCTCCGCTCCATGTACCAGTACCTCTCCGCTCAATGTACAAGTACCTCTCCGCTCCATGTACAAGTACGTCTCCGCTCAATGTATAAGTACCTCTCCGCTCCATGTACAAGTACCTCTCCGCTCCATGTACAAGTACATCTCCGCTCCATGTACAAGTACATCTCCGCTCCATGTACAAGTACCTCTCCGCTCCATGTACAAGTACCTCTCCGCTCCATGTACAAGTACATCTCCGCTCCATGTACAAGTACCTCTCCGCTCAATGTACAAGTACATCTCCGCTCCATGTACAAGTACATCTCCACTCCATGTACAAGTACCTCTCCGCTCAATGTACAAGTACATCTCCGCTCCATGTACCAGTACCTCTCCGCTCAATGTACAAGTACATCTCCACTCCATGTACAAGTACCTCTCCGCTCAATGTACAAGTACATCTCCGCTCCATGTACCAGTACCTCTCCGCTCAATGTACAAGTACATCTCCACTCCATGTACAAGTACCTCTCCGCTCAATGTACAAGTACATCTCCGCTCCATGTACAAGTACGTCTCCGCTCAATGTATAAGTACCTCTCCGCTCCATGTACAAGTACCTCTCCGCTCCATGTACAAGTACCTCTCCGCTCTCATGTACAAGTACCTCTCCGCTCCATGTACAAGTACCTCTCCGCTCAATGTACAAGTACCTCTGCGCTCCATGTACAAGTACCTCTCCGCTCAATGTACAAGTACCTCTCCGCTCAATGTACAAGTGTCGACAGTACCTCTCCGCTCCATGTACAAGTACCTCTCCGCTCAATGTACAAGTGTCGACAGTACCTCTACGCTCAATGTACAAGTGTCGACAGTACCTCTCCGCTCTCATGTACAAGTACCTCTCCGATCCATGTACAAGTACATCTCCGCTCCATGTACAAGTACCTCTCCGCTCAATGTACAAGTACCTCTCCGCTCCATGTACAAGTACCTCTCCGCTCCATGTACAAGTACCTCTCCGCTCCATGTACAAGTACCTCTCCGCTCAATGTACAAGTACCTCTCCGCTCCCTGTACAAGTACATCTCCGCTCCATGTACAAGTACCTCTCCGCTCCATGTACAAGTACCTCTCCGCTCAATGTACAAGTGTCGACAGTACCTCTCCGCTCCATGTACAAGTACCTCTCCGCTCCATGTACAAGTACCTCTCCGCTCAATGTACAAGTGTCGACAGTACCTCTCCGCTCCATCTACAAGTACCTCTCCGCTCAATGTACAAGTACCTCTCCGCTGAATGTACAAGTACCTCTCCGCTCCATGTACAAGTACCTCTCCGCTCCATGTACAAATACCTCTCCGCTCCATGTACAAGTACCTCTCCGCTCCATGTACAAGCACCTCTCCGCTACATGTACAAGTACCTCTCCGCTCCATGTACAAGTACCTCTCCGCTCCATGTACAAGTACCTCTCCGCTCAATGTACAAGTACCTCTCCGCTCCATGTACAAATACCTCTCCGCTCCATGTACAAATACCTCTCCGCTCCATGTACAAGTACCTCTCCGCTCCATGTACCAGTACCTCTCCGCTCAATGTACAAGTACATCTCCGCTCAATGTACAAGTACATCTCCGCTCAATGTACAAGTACGTCTCCGCTCAATGTACAAGTACCTCTCCGCTCAATGTACAAGTACCTCTCCGCTCCATGTACAAGTACCTCTCCGCTCCATGTACAAGTACCTCTCCGCTCAATGTCAAGTATCGACAGTACCTCTCCGCTCCATGTACAAGTACCTCTCCGCTGAATGTACAAGTGTCGACAGTACCTCTCCGCTCAATGTACAAGTACCTCTCCGCTCCATGTACAAGTACCTCTCCGCTCTCATGTACAAGTACCTCTCCGCTCCATGTACAAGTACCTCTCCGCTCAATGTACAAGTACCTCTGCGCTCCATGTACAAGTACCTCTCCGCTCAATGTACAAGTACCTCTCCGCTCAATGTACAAGTGTCGACAGTACCTCTCCGCTCCATGTACAAGTACCTCTCCGCTCAATGTACAAGTGTCGACAGTACCTCTACGCTCAATGTACAAGTGTCGACAGTACCTCTCCGCTCTCATGTACAAGTACCTCTCCGATCCATGTACAAGTACATCTCCGCTCCATGTACAAGTACATCTCCGCTCAATGTACAAGTACCTCTCCGCTCCATGTACAAGTACCTCTCCGCTCCATGTACAAGTACCTCTCCGCTCCATGTACAAGTACCTCTCCGCTCAATGTACAAGTACCTCTCCGCTCCATGTACAAGTACCTCTCCGCTCCATGTACAAGTACCTCTCCGCTCCATGTACAAGTACCTCTCCGCTCAATGTACAAGTACCTCTCCGCTCCATGTACAAGTACCTCTCCGCTCCATGTACAAGTACCTCTCCGCTCCATGTACAAGTACCTCTCCGCTCAATGTACAAGTACCTCTCCGCTCCCTGTACAAGTACATCTCCGCTCCATGTACAAGTACCTCTCCGCTCCATGTACAAGTACCTCTCCGCTCAATGTACAAGTGTCGACAGTACCTCTCCGCTCCATGTACAAGTACCTCTCCGCTCCATGTACAAGTACCTCTCCGCTCAATGTACAAGTGTCGACAGTACCTCTCCGCTCCATCTACAAGTACCTCTCCGCTCAATGTACAAGTACCTCTCCGCTGAATGTACAAGTACCTCTCCGCTCCATGTACAAATACCTCTCCGCTCCATGTACAAGTACCTCTGCGCTCCATGTACAAGTACCTATCCGCTCAATGTACAAGTACCTCTCCGCTCAATGTACAAGTGTCGACAGTACCTCTCCGCTCCATGTACAAGTACCTCTCCGCTCAATGTACAAGTGTCGACAGTACCTCTACGCTCAATGTACAAGTGTCGACAGTACCTCTCCGCTCTCATGTACAAGTACCTCTCCGATCCATGTACAAGTACATCTCCGCTCCATGTACAAGTACATCTCCGCTCAATGTACAAGTACCTCTCCGCTCCATGTACAAGTACCTCTCCGCTCCATGTACAAGTACCTCTCCGCTCCATGTACAAGTACCTCTCCGCTCCATGTACAAGTACCTCTCCGCTCAATGTACAAGTACCTCTCCGCTCCATGTACAAGTACCTCTCCGCTCCATGTACAAGTACCTCTCCGCTCCATGTACAAGTACCTCTCCGCTCAATGTACAAGTACCTCTCCGCTCCATGTACAAGTACCTCTCCGCTCCATGTACAAGTACCTCTCCGCTCCATGTACAAGTACCTCTCCGCTCAATGTACAAGTACCTCTCCGCTCCCTGTACAAGTACATCTCCGCTCCATGTACAAGTACCTCTCCGCTCCATGTACAAGTACCTCTCCGCTCAATGTACAAGTGTCGACAGTACCTCTCCGCTCCATGTACAAGTACCTCTCCGCTCCATGTACAAGTACCTCTCCGCTCAATGTACAAGTGTCGACAGTACCTCTCCGCTCCATCTACAAGTACCTCTCCGCTCAATGTACAAGTACCTCTCCGCTGAATGTACAAGTACCTCTCCGCTCCATGTACAAGTACCTCTCCGCTCCATGTACAAGTACCTCTCCGCTCAATGTACAAGTACCTCTCCGCTCCATGTACAAGTACCTCTCCGCTCCATGTACAAGTACCTCTCCGCTCCATGTACAAGTACCTCTCCGCTCAATGTACAAGTACCTCTCCGCTCCCTGTACAAGTACATCTCCGCTCCATGTACAAGTACCTCTCCGCTCCATGTACAAGTACCTCTCCGCTCAATGTACAAGTGTCGACAGTACCTCTCCGCTCCATGTACAAGTACCTCTCCGCTCCATGTACAAGTACCTCTCCGCTCAATGTACAAGTGTCGACAGTACCTCTCCGCTCCATCTACAAGTACCTCTCCGCTCAATGTACAAGTACCTCTCCGCTGAATGTACAAGTACCTCTCCGCTCCATGTACAAGTACCTCTCCGCTCCATGTACATATACCTCTCCGCTCCATGTACAAGTACCTCTCCGCTCCATGTACAAGCACCTCTCCGCTACATGTAAAAGTACCTCTCCGCTCCATGTACAAGTACCTCTCCGCTCCATGTACAAGTACCTCTCCGCTCAATGTACAAGTACCTCTCCGCTCCATGTACAAATACCTCTCCGCTCCATGTACAAATACCTCTCCGCTCCATGTACAAGTACCTCTCCGCTCCATGTACCAGTACCTCTCCGCTCAATGTACAAGTACATCTCCGCTCAATGTACAAGTACATCTCCGCTCAATGTACAAGTACGTCTCCGCTCAATGTACAAGTACCTCTCCGCTCAATGTACAAGTACCTCTCCGCTCCATGTACAAGTACCTCTCCGCTCCATGTACAAGTACCTCTCCGCTCAATGTCAAGTATCGACAGTACCTCTCCGCTCCATGTACAAGTACCTCTCCGCTCAATGTACAAGTGTCGACAGTACCTCTCCGCTCAATGTACAAGTACCTCTCCGCTCCATGTACAAGTACCTCTCCGCTCTCATGTACAAGTACCTCTCCGCTCCATGTACAAGTACCTCTCCGCTCAATGTACAAGTACCTCTGCGCTCCATGTACAAGTACC
>NW_028151600.1:40000-65000 GCF_964638095.1 Poromitra crassiceps | reverse complement strand
TCACTAGCAAGGATAGATTTAACCATTCCCTGAGCTTTCTGACAATCCGCTGACCAGCGATACTTGACTCCCTGTTTCAACAGGTCTGTGAGTGGTGATGTCACAGCTGCAAAGTTGGCAACAAAACGCCTGTAAAACCCACACATGCCCAAAAGGCGCATTAGCTGGCGTTTTGTTTTTGGCACTGGCAGGTCTAAAATGGCCTGCACCTTGGCAGTCCTTGGGCTCACTGAACCTTGACCGACCTGGTGCCCCAAGTACGTGACCTGCCCCTTTCCAAACTCAGATTTCGGCAAGTTGATTACCAACCCTGCTTGGTCAAGACGGTCAAAGAGCTGTCTCACATGTTCCATATGGTCAGACCATGAAGAACTGTAGCACACAACATCATCTAAATAGGTCACAGTGTTCTGCAATCCGGCGGTTACCAAATTCATTAACCTCTGAAAGGTCGCTGGTGCATTTTTCATGCCGAACGGCAAAACCTGACACCGATATAAACACTCCGGCGTCACAAAAGCAGAAACTTCTTTGGCCCTTTCTGTCAAAGGCACTTGCCAATAGCCCTTTAATAAATCAAATTTGGACACATACTGGGCATGGCCAATCTTGTCAATACAGTCCTCAAGCCTGGGTATAGGATATGCATCTGTTTTGGTCACGGCATTTACCTTTCGGTAATCAATACAAGGGCGCACAGTTAAATCAGGCTTTGGAACAGGAACTAATGGAGAGCTCCATTCACTCACGCCTTGCTCAATCACACCAATGTCTAACATGTACTGTAGTTCTGGTTTCACCTGAGCCCATTTTTGGGGGTTAATCCGGTATGGATGTTGTTTAATGGGAGTGGCCCCACCGGTGTCTACATCATGAGTTATCAATTTAGTTAAGCCAGGGGTATCGCTAAACAGCGACCTATACTGGTCGACTAGATGGACTACCTCCTCCCTCTGTTCTGTGGTGAGGTGACTCAGGGACTCTCTGAGATTGGCCAGGGCGCTGGAGTTCTTCAGCCTAGCTGTAACTGGCCCAATTGACCCAACCCCATCATCCTCACTCTCCTCTTCCACCGCTGACTGAGAGGTTACACACACAATGGATGGAGTGTCACGACTATAATACGGCTTCAAAAGATTGATGTGACACAGTCGTGATTTCTGCCTGCGGTCAGGCGTCTCAACCACATAATTACACTCACTCACCTTCTTGATAACTTTATATGGACCATAGAATTTTACCCCAAACTTATCTCCACCCATGGGCAACAACACCAGGACCGGTTCACCAGCTTTAAAGGTACGCTGCACTGCCTTTTTGTCATACTGGGCTTTCATCTTTCCCTTAGCAACCTGCAAGTTACTTCTGGCCACATCACAAGCTGTATGCAGCCGGTCTTTAAAGGTAGCTACGTACTGCAAAACCCCACCCGCAGCTTTGGTCTGTACAGCTGACTGCAGGAGTTGTTCTTTTGCCATCTTCAGCGGGCCTCTCACTTGATGTCCATAAACAAGCTCAAAAGGACTAAAGCCTGTAGCTTCATTCACAGAATCTCTAATGGCAAACAATAAAAATGGCATAGCTACATCCCAGTCATTTGAGTAACCAACACAGTATGTTTTAATCATAGACTTTAAAGTCTGATGGTACCTCTCGATGGCGCCCTGAGATTGAGGGTGATAAGCAGATGACATGATTTGTTTTACACCTAGCTCATGCATCACTTCCTGGAATATACCAGAAGTAAAGTTGGACCCCCGATCGTGTTGGACTTCTAGTGGTAAACCTACCCTAGAAAAGAAATGGAGCAGAGCCTCCACTATGACCTTGGTCTTAATTGATCTCAATGGCACCGCCTCTGGAAATCTAGTGGAGACATCCATGATAGTCAGGAGATACTCATTCCCTTTCTTAGTTTTTGGCAGAGGGCCAACACAGTCAATCAGCACCCTCGAGAAAGGTTCCTCCATGACAGGTAAAGGACAGAGGGGAGCCACTGGAATGGTCTGGTTGGGCTTTCCCACAACCTGACAAGCATGACAACTACGACAGTATGACACAACATCCTGATGCATTTTCGGCCAGTAAAAATGTCTACAAATTTTCTCTTGTGTTTTACGGATGCCTAGATGACCAGCCATAGATACTTCATGAGCTAAACGGAGGACTTCCTTCCTGAAACTCTCAGGCAACACAATTTGAGTGACAGCGGACCACAGCTCATCCGCAGGACGGTCACGAGGTCGCCATTTCCTCAACAGGACTCCATCTTGGAGGAAAAAACCTTCAGCTTCATGTTTAATATCCTCAACACTACCAGCAGACTGGCGCAACGGAGCGACAGAGGGATCACTTTCCTGATCTTTAATAAGGGTTTCCCGAGAAAACTGGGAGCACGGGGACACCTCAGCTAACCTGGTGAAAAAGGTGTCGGCCAAGCCATCAAGCGGTTCACCCTGCCCACTGGAATCTCCCGTTTTAGCAACACGAGCCTGAGCACGCGTCACAACGCAGGCCGTAAACACCTCTGGGTATTCTCTCTCCAAGTTCATGGTCTCGGGGACCTCACAAGGTGTCTCACTCATGACAGGCGTCACGCAAACTTTAGTGCCAGCCAAATCATTGCCTAACAAAAGAGCGACTCCCTTAATTGGCAAGGAAGGAATAATGGCCACTACCACTGGTCCATTTACAACATTAGACTCAAGAAAAACGGTGTGCAGAGGAGCACTGACAAAACCACCTCCCACACCCTGCACCGGGGTAGAAGTGTGTAGATAGGTGTCCGGAGGTAGGTCTATGACACCCTGGAGTAGTAAGGACTGTGTGGCACCTGTGTCCCTCAAGATGGAGATCGGGACCATCTTACCACCAGGTGCACCAGAAACTGCTCCTTTTGACACAAAGCCTTCAAATCCTTTAACTATTGGGCAGGACGGCAGGTTCAACCCATCCGCCTCACAGGGACCGATCTGAGCGTAGGTGGTGACCAACCCTACAGCTTTCCCCTCTCCATTTTTCCTCTTGAGACTTAGACAATTGGACTTCATATGGCCTGGCTTCTTACAGTAATTACAAATGATGTCATTTCTAGGAAAATATGACCTCTCATGTGACTTCTCATATGGCTTCTCAAATCGTTTCCCTGATCCTTGAGACTGAGCAAAGGTGGGACTAAACTTTACTGGGATAGCCTCCACAGGCCTGGAACTGCCAGTTGTTACAACCGGCCTCCCATCATGTCTGCCAAACTTACCTCTCCCAGGCACTTCTCTATGAGTTAACTCATATGAATCAGCTGCTATGGCGGCTTTCTTTAAGTTATCGACGGATGTCTCATTTAGATGTATTTCAATATGCCGGGGTAAGCTAGTTTTAAATTGCTCCACCAGCATAAGCTGCCGCAGGTCTTGAAAGGTGTAGGTGTGCATGCCTGCTAACCACCTGTCAAACACAGCCTCCTGTTGCCTAGCGAGATCCAAAAAAGTATCACCAGGTTTACGCTGCAAGGACCTAAACTTCTGCCTGTAGGCTTCTGGCACCACCTCATAGGCTGCCAAAACCACCTTTCTTACGGCATCATACTCCCTGCTTTCGTTCGTGTCAAGTGCAGCGTAAGCTTCCTGGGCTTTACCCTCAAGTACGGTCTGAATGAGCAGAGCCCACTTGTCTTCAGGCCATTCTAACTCCCTGGCAATTTTCTCAAATGCTTCAAAGAAAGATCCCACATCGTCACGGTTAAACTTTGGCATGAGTCTTAAACAACTGGACACATCAAAGCGCACTTCATGTTTGCGTTGCAAAGCATGGCTATTCGCTTTAAGCTTTTCTTGTTCATACGCTAATTTTGCAAGCTCAATTTTTCGCTCTTGTTCTCTTGCTGCCACTTGTGCTAACTCGAGCTGAAACGAACGATCCTCTTTCTCCGCTCTCTTTCTCTCCTCTGCTCTCTCCTTCTCCTTCTGTACAGGATCCTCCACCTGCAGCTCTAACATGAGAGTCTCCACAATTTGTAGCTTTTTCATTTCTGGAGAAATCTCCAATTCACAAAAAGCAGCCACAGCAAGCAACTCTTCCTTTTTAAGCTTGCGCAAATCATTGCGCCCAAAATCAGTGCCACAAAACTCATCAACATTGAACTCTGACATGGTTACTTACGTGCGTTACAGTTTAACTGCTCACAAAAGTAGGCCAACACAAAGGGACAGTACCCTAACAAAATCACCTTACAAAAAGGTAAATACGAATAGCCTTACCTACAAAAACGTCACGTCCGGCACTCAAACAAGACAAGCGGTAGCTTGCAACAAGTCACTATTCCTACAAATCATTACATGTCATCATTACACACCAAAGCCATACTAGAGCGCTTATTAATAATGCTACTTACCAGACGGACCACTGCCAGCAACGTTAAGTTTATTTACCTTGCCGCACACACTCACAAAACCGACAAGCAACCAACGCTAACAAAATTTAGCCAAATAGCTAGCAGCTAACCAGCCAAACTAGACTTACCAGGGACCCATTAACCAACGCTATATCCCCGTTTTTAACCCCAACACACACAGTAATTATTTTAACGTTATATTATTGTACTCACCTAATTTCTAAAGCTAACCAGTTTCACATACATATGCAAACGTCTGTTTGTGGGAAAAATGGTTTGCACCGAACAGCTAACGTCTGCTCGTAGCCCGTATGCCAGACCTAACGCTAAACCTAGACACATACGGCTTTTAACGAGCTGAATCCAACTCACTGTGCTTTTTCCACAAAAACAGAATGTTTGGATGTACTGACTAAACTAACGCTAACTCTAAACAATCGGATTTATCCCGGACGGGCCTCCCAATTTATGTTACGGACTAGCAGTCTAGGGGACTAGAATTTGTAGCCTTTAGCTATCGAAGCTAGTCCTAACCTGGAGTATGTGAAAGAGCAGAAAAGAGGGGATAGAAATGGACAAAACAAAGGACTGGTTTCCAAACGAGAAATAATGACTAGAGGTGGGTCAGCTTACCGTAGTAGTAGATTGATGTCATGTAGTAGCTGACTACGTTAGCGGACCTCTGACAAGGCCTCGCCAGCCCCGTCTTGGCTCTCCAGAGCGGCGAGCTCCGTCTTTGTCGTTTCAGTTCAGTTTAAGTTATTGTTGGAAGGATCCACAATGCAAAACAAAAAGCTGGTTCTCAATAAATAAGTGTATCGGTCCCGAAGAGAAGTGTGTGAGTGTGTCGGTCCTGAAGAGAAGTGTGTGAGTGTGTCGGTCCTCTGGCGTGGTGTCGCGTCTCGAGCATTCATTCAAATCTGCCGCGCGCACACCTGGGCAGTGTTCATTCATAAATCTGCTTCAGTGGCTGCGTGCGCACCTCAATGACATCACATGGACACACAGCTTAACCACACCTCATTTCTCAATGAAAACCAGTCACAAGTGTTTAGGAAAGGAAACAAGGAAGAAAGGAGAAGAGGGACAATAACCCTCCCTATCATTCCTAACTGGATCATCATTAGATCATCATATCATTACTGGAGGATTTATCATATTTGCTTTGTAATCAGTAGGGGGCCAAGACGGTTCCACTCTAGCTGTTATTTTTATGTTCCCATCTTACAATTTTGAGGACTTTGTAATTAAACCACTCAGAAATATTTAGAAATTCTGTAAGGTGTCACATTACATACATGTCATGAAATTTGAATTTCTTCCACTGTATACAGTACCATATACAGTATTGGGCAAACAGAAAGAGACCAAATCAAGCAGCTCAGGATCTCCCCCCCCCCCCCCCCCCCCCCCCCCCCCCCCGCACTCTTGGCACAGTGCCATGCTGGTTAACAAAGATAATATGCCGACAGAAAGCACACACTACCTAACATTACTGAGAGGTCACAGGTCAGTGACAATACCAACATCCCAACATCCCACAAAACAGCTCAGCTCTTTATTGCATATTACACTATTGGCTTTAACACTTTTTCAACATAATCCTCTCTGCCACATAGGATGTGTTTTTTCCTCCTATCTGATACTCCCAACAATGAGCAACATTTAATAGACTTTAGTCTGAACAATAAACAGGTTGGTCGTCGTGTTCAGTTCACACAAACGCAAAAAAATAAAATACTGGCACCAAAAGCACCTCAGTCCCTTCACTTCAAATGGAGCAGAGGTGAATTGAAGGTGTTTATTGGATAACCCAGTCCACATATTTCAAATATGACTCATATGTTTCTTAAAATAAGTCTCTCTCTGGGTTCCTGCGATGAACTCTCTGCATTTTAAAATGTGTGGGCATCATTCCAGCTTTGTGAACACAGTCAAGGAGGCTGTTGGATCATACTGTATATATTCAGGTATTTATGTCTACAAAATAGGTAGGAAATAGCATCAACGGCCCTTTCCCTGACTCGCCAGCACACAGAGCGTTTGAATGCTTTTAGTCCATCAACATAATGCACGTCTGTGGCGAGTGTAGGGGGGGTCAAAGGTTGTCGAGCTGGAGTTTAGGAACTGCAGGTGTTCCAAATCGATGAGTACCCCCCCTCGTCTCCGGCTCCGGGCCATTTTTCTGTGCCTCGTCCACTCGTCCCCAAGGTCAAAGTTCAGCTCCAGCCACCCTCTTTGGTCATCGTCCTCTTGCCATTTGATAGCGTTCACAAAGTCCTCTGTCTCAAGTGTCCCAGGAATGGAGGATTCAATCTATAAAATCAGCCTTTGACCCAGGATCTTGCGGTTGATCTCAGCCAAGGCCACAGAAAACACAAAGGCTTTCTCATCGGACAGATTGGCATAGATGTCCACTTCTTTCTCTTGTTTCTCTGTGGACACATTGACATGGACAGAATGAATCAGAGAGAAAGAATGGACTTTGTAGCATTCCTATCATAGTAGCTGGGAAGAAATAGGGACTCTTTGTTCGTTTCCATTTTTGTCCAACATTGTAATGTCACTGATGATGTCACTCACAATGTCTATAAAGCTGAACAGTCACGTGACATATTTTGCCCTGGAAGTGAGTTTCCCATAGATTTTCTCCATAGACATTGAAAAAAAAATGTAAGGTTGGAACTAAGCCACCCCACGACCTACTGAATCGTGAGTGACCATAATTGAGCAAGGCGGTAGTTCAGACAGGCCACGAATGTCAAGCTTAAACCCAGCCCACAGCTGATTAGGAGCTGATCTCAAACCCAGCCCACATCGGCTCAGCTGATGCCATTGGCTCAACTCATACAGGGGCGCCCTATTTAAACCTGCTTTACTCTGCCTGTCATTGCTGCTTCCTCTGCAAGCCTGTTTGCAACCCACCTCCCCCCCAGCTCCTCCCTGTATGCTATATCTGACTTAAACAATGTCATTTCTGTTGTCATTGTTGCTTGCTCTGTTCTGTACCTGGGGTTCTTTTGCTGCTCCTTGCTTTAAAGGGATAATTGGGTTTGTTTGAAGTGGGGTCCTATCAGCTAGTTGCATACACTAACTGAAATAGGTACAGTGTTCTGGGCGCTGAGCGCACCGTCTATCCAGACCCAGCACTCTGAAGCAACAGCCTCCACAGCTCTGTCTCTCTACTACACGGGGCCAAGAACTAAAACGTAATTTAGCCACCTAAAACAACGCCCACCTAAACAAATCGATATCTGTGTACATGCACGCTCTATTTTGACAATTTTAAGCACTTTACTTTTCCGCCAAACAGCGTCAGAGAACACTGTACCTATTTCAGTTAGTGTATGCAACTAGCTGATAGGACCCCACTTCAAACAAACCAAACTATCCCTTTAAGGCTATTCCACAGATCTGTGGAAGGGCAAGGAGCTCCCAGAATCTGCTGCTGCTGCTCTCCCTGCCTTAGGCTTTCCATGCTTGCTGCGTGGAAGGGCAGAGAGCCTCCAGAACAGAGCCATACCGCCAAATTTAACTTATGCTAATAAAAGCTTTAAATTGATCTAAAGTGGTGTTGTGTTTTGACTAAAGCGGTCCTGACTGAAAAACATTTCAGTAGATTCAGTAGGTCACGGGGTGGCTTGGTTCCAGCCTTAAAAATCATAAGGTCTTTTGAAATGTCTATGGAGAAAATTAATGGGAAACTCACTTCCAGGGCAAGAAATGTCACCTGACTGTTGAGCTATAACATCATCACTGACGATGTCACAATGTCTATGACATCATCAGTGATATCACTCGAGCAATTGTGATGCCATTGTAACACTAGTGTCGGTTCAGAATGAGCACACCTCTCTAATTCAGTTAAGAGAGAGTAGATCACCTTTATCTATGGACCGGGGTCACAGAAGCTCTAGGTCGCTCTGGGAGAAATGGGCACCAGGCAGCACACAGAACACGACACAGACTCAGCAGGTACGTTTTAAAGATAACACAACATTTATTTACTTGTATTTCAGTTACTTCTTATTCTTTCGTTCTTCAAGCATATCAGTTCAACAATAATAATCAAACACAATTCTTTTTTCCCACTAAACTATTTCTCTTCCTTTCAGGTTTTGCATTCAACGACGGTGGGTCGACGACAGATGTTCACACATCAGGTAAGTAACTGTCTCTTTTATTTCTTATTTTATAAGAAACTATTTTGTTATTAGTCAGGCACTCATTAATTTTTGTTAATTCCTATGTTGATTTATTATAGTTCCATATAAATCCTATTTTAAAGTGCTTCTGACTCAACAGAGATACAGTCGTCGGTTATTATTATTCGATTGGATTCGACCTTCAACCTAAAAAACAACCGTTCCTTCAATAGAACTCAATAACCCAGAAAACAAAACAATAGAACAAGTTCCCTTCAGGAATTCCATAGTATTGCTCTGGTTGCATTACTGTGTATTTCAGCAAGACACAGCTGTATATAAAAATAGAAAACTAGTTTAACACTGCTAAGGTTCAGGTTCTATTAAAGTACTTCGAAAACAAATCAATAACTCACGTTCAAATCAGGTGAGCACTATCAAATGCACACAGAGCAATACTCACAATGGACAATTGAAATAAATCACAATTATTATAAACAATTATCTAGATTCAGAACAAAAACAAAAACATTCTACATGTGCTCTGTTCTCTAGTTCGGATCCACGAAATCAGTTCGACTCGGACAGTTATCCTTTGAATGGAAAAGTGCAAGGGGGATATTGTCTTCCCACTGTGATGGAAGCTCTGTGGGTTTGAATGTGTGGGGCAATGGATACGATTGTCCTACCACTGTGTTAGAAACTCCATGAAATCCGTGGGGCAATAGATACGATTGTCCTACCACTTAGTTGACAAGGGATAATTCGAGCATCTCTCCTTTCTCTCGATCCGGTTCAGGGCTTAGGCTCGCCACCCCAAGAACCAGCTGCACCTCTCTCCACGGGAAGCAAGCCGGGCTGGGGAATCCGGGGTCTGGTGGATTCAGACGCTGACAACAAGGACGGACAGGAAACGGGAACAAGAAGGACCTGGCCTTGTACCCACAAAACCAAGAAAAGTGTCACTTAACGGATCAAAATAATAATAATAATAATAATAAATTCAATTTTAAAAGCGCCTTTCTCAGACTCAAGGACACTGTACAATAAGAACAAAACACACTAAAAGAGACATAATAGGCAGAAAAAGGAGAAAGAAAAAGGGGCTAAAAGGGAGCAGTAGAGCTATGCTGAGCCCAGGCTATGCTCAGGGAAAGCGAGACGAAAAAGATGGGTTTTGAGTTGTCTTTTGAAAATGGTTATAGAACCGGAGTCGCGGATGGGAAGTGGGAGGGAGTTCCAGAGTTTAGGTGCAGCAGCAGAAAAAGCTCTGTCACCAATGGTGGATCTATTTGTGCGGGGGATGGTGAGAAGTCCAGTGTCGGAGGAACGGAGACTACGTAGAGGGGTGTATGGGTGGAGGAGGTCAGATAGGTATGAGGGGGCCAGACCATGCAGGGATTTATAAGTGAGGAGGAGAATTTTGAATGTGATACGGTGTTTTATGGGAAGCCAGTGGAGTTGCTGCAGGGTGGGGGTGATGTGGTTCCAGGGTTTGGTCCGTGTGAGGATCCTGGCAGCGGAGTTCTGCACATACTGCAGCCGGGCAAGGGTCTTGGCGGGGACCCCGATCAACACTCCGTTGCAGTAGTCCAGGCGTGTGGTGACAAAGGCGTGAATCAGGGTTTCGGCGGAGGTGTCAGAGAGAGAGGGACGGAGGCGTGAGATGTTTTTGAGGTGGAAGAATGCAGATTTAGTGACAGATTTTATGTGAGATTGGAAGGAGAGGGTTGGGTCAAGCAGGACCCCCAGGTTGCGGACTTCTGAGGAGGGGCAGATGGAGCAGCCGTCAATGGAGAGGATGAGGTTGCTGACTTTGTGCAGTGTGGACTTGGGTGCAATTACTATGAGTTCCGTTTTATTGCTGTTTAGTTTGAGGAAGTTAGTGGTCATCCAGTTTTTAATTTCACGGAGGCAGGTGATGAGGGAGTGGGGGGGCTGGGGGGCAGAAGGTTTGGTGTGGATGTATAGCTGGGTGTCATCGGCGTAGCAGTGGTAACTGAGTCCATGTTTCCTGATGATGTGGCTGAGGGGAAGGAGGTAGGTGGTGAAGAGGAATGGACCGAGGACGGAGCCCTGAGGGACACCTTGTCTGACTGGGGCTGAAGCAGATCGGCACCCGCCGAGGGACACGTAGTGGAGCCTGTCGGCTAGATATGACCGAAACCAGGCCAGAGGGGTTCCAGTGATGCCCAGAGTGTGTTCGAGGCGGTCGAGGAGGATAGAGTGGGAAATGGTGTCAAAGGCTGCTGAGAGGTCGAGGAGGACAAGGATGGTGATGTTACCAGCGTCGTTAGCCAGGAGTAGGTCGTTTATGACCCGGATTAAAGCTGTCTCTGTGCTGTGTTTAGGCCGGAAACCGGATTGTAGTGGATCAGACAGGTTGTGGAGTGACATGTAAGATTGAAGCTGAGAGGCGACGGCTCGTTCTAGAGTCTTACTGAGGAAGGGGAGGTTGGAAATGGGCCGGTAGTTATTGAGGTTGTCGGGGTCCAGGCCCTGTTTTTTCAAAACTGGTGTGACTGCAGCAATTTTGAGGGCAGGGGGAACGGAGCCGGTAGTGAGGGAGGAGTTGACAATTGCAGTGATTAGGGGGCAGAGGGCGGGTAGGCAGGACTTGACCAGGGAGGTGGGCATCGGGTCCAGGGCACAGGTGGACGCTTTGGCGCCGGAGATGAGCTTGGTGATGGTGGCTGCATCAAGGGGGATAAAGGCGGGGAATGAGCAATGGAGTGGGGGGGAGGGACAGGTAGGGACAGAGGATGGCTGGGGGGTGGGGGAGGAGGCAGGAAGGGTTGGGGTAGTAGCAGGGTCAGTTTTGGGGGAGGACAATGAATTTGGCGGTAGGAGCTGTTTGTAGATTGTGTCGATCTTGCGTTGGAAGAAGGCAACAAATCTGTCACAGAGATCAGAGGAAGATGAGGAAAGGGAGGCACTGACGGGGGGTTGGAGCAGTCGGTTTATGGTGGAAAAGAGAGCTTTGGGGTTTCCTTCGCCGTTGGCAATGAGGTGTGAGTAGTGGTCGGTTTTTGTTTGGCAGAGGGCAGCTCGGTAGGTGGTGAGGTGGTCCTTGTAGGCCTCAAAGTGTGCCATGAGACCTGTCCTCCTCGACAGTCTCTCGAGTTGGCGACCTTTTGCCTTCATGGACCGGAGCTGGGGTGTGTACCAGGGGGCAGTGTGGGTGAAGGAGACCGTACGGGTTTTGAGGGGAGCAAGATGGTCGAGGGTGGATGAGAGGATTTGATTGTAGGAGGACACCATTTCAGCGGTGGAGTGGATAAGGGGGTCAGGGGTGGTGTGTCGGCTGAGCGAGTGAAGGAGGTCCATGGTGCAGATGTTTTTTGTCTTTCTGTACGAGATGGGACGTTGAGTGCGGACAGAGGTAGTGGGGAGAGGAACAGAGAAGAGGACAGCGAGGTGATCGGCAACATGGAGGTTTAGGCCGGAGAGATTTTGGGGGGTGATGGATGGAGTAGAGCAAACAAGGTCTAGAGTGTGGCCTTTATTGTGTGTAGGGAAGTGAACGTGCTGTGTGATGTTGAGGCAGTCGAGCAGAGAGAGAAACTCATTTGATGGTGCGTTTTCAGTGTCCACATGTATGTTAAAATCCCCGAGGAGGAGGATGGATGCGGTGGGGGAGACAGAGATGAGGAGGTCGGATAACTCAGATATGAACACGGGGGAATAAATGTTTTCTCTCCTGTGTGGACTCTAATGTGCAATGTGTAACCATTAAGCCAAATAAAACGTTCATCAAACAAACAAATAAAATTGTCATCACTCCTTTAACCATCTGTCATGTCATTTTCTCTTTTCTTTTCCATTCAGCATCAAAATACATTTTAGATAGCAATTACATGAAACATAGTATTACAGTATGGCTAACAGAATATACAAAGTGACATCAGTTCAAGTGCATTCATTTCAGTAACTCAATTTCCTTGACCTAAAAGCTACAGTATACTGTATCACCACTGGTGTGCATTAAACACACTGCAACAGCTACAGCTTAACACTAGCAGGCTTTACACTGCAGAAATAAACACTGTTTGATGAGCAGATTATGAGGTAATCAAAAGAATAACGCTACACGCGATGCGTCATGGCTGCCCTACGCATCCATTAAAACCACCGGGTGACTCACCCATGTTAGCAGAGGGTTGCACGTTCAGCACGTTAATGTGCTAGCCACGGTAGCGTGGTGGATGCTAATCCGTGTTGCTAATGTTTGTAGCACTATTGCATCGAGTCAGCATGTTTTCAGTCTGCTAGCTTCATATTATCATTACAGCAAGCTGTCATAGCACTTTTTCATGTCGGGAGAAACTCACCAAGAATCGGCTTTCGGCAAATGGCAGCGTGATGGTCACTACCACAGGTCGCTATTTAGCAGCAATGAATCTGGTCGGGGGACAATAATTTTCTTTACTGACGGTTTCAGAGAGATAACAGTTAATTATCGGTAAGCACACATATATTTTACTTACACGTGTCTCTGTGTTCTATGTCTCAACACGTATTTCTGTTCTCCGGTGTCAACACACGTCTTGTCTGATATTCGTCCAGGTAGGAAAAGGAAGCGCTAGGTATTTTCACCGTCACCTCAGCTAGACTGGCGGATGCTGCGTAGCATCTGATGTACTTTCAAAATAAGAGTCCTCCAACCAAATTCATCTTTTCACCTTCTGATGTGCGTTCAAAATAAGAGTCCTCCCATTATATTCACTGTTTATATTATGTTATATTCACAGTATAATTTATTATATTAAGACACATTAAACGGTTCTGGTAACCTGGGTTACACACTCCCTTCTCAAAGGTGTGTACGTCTCGTTACACCTAGTCGGCTGTTTAACCACGACTGAAGGAGTACTTTCAGAGTTGTGTTCAGTGTAAGTTTGACCTTGTAGTGATTCTGTGAAAGCCACACTTAAACCTTGAAGGAGTGACTGCACAATAGACACAAGGGGGTTCCCTAATTGGGTGTAGTGCAATCTTTCTGGGGGGACAATTTGTCTACTGGAATGTCTGCGAGAAGCATCTTCCCCATTTTGGTCTTCGGCAACTCCAGGCTTGGAAGCTTCGTTCACTGCCGTCCGTGAATCTTCATCGCTGTCAGACATGTCAGAGAACACTGGAAGAGCCTCCTCCATGATACTGGGCACATTATCTGGGAGGTCGGGAAGTCTCCCTGTGGCGTGTCTTTGTTCTGACCTTGTTCCAGACATATCCTCCTCTTCCACTTCCGCTTCAGATAAAGCCTCTTCTTCAGATCCCATTTCAGGTGAGTTTTCTTTCTCAGGTTCCTCTTCAGGTGAGTTTTCTTTTTCAGGTTCCTCTTCAGGTGAGTTTTCTCTTTCAGGTTCCTCTTCAGGTGAGTTTTCTCTTTCAGGTTCCTCTTCAGGTGAGTTTTCTTTTTCAGGTTCCTCTTCAGGTGAGTTTTCTTTTTCAGGTTCCTCTTCAGGTGTGTTTTCTTTTTCAGTCACGCCTGCGCCTACAGAGCACTCTGCCAGAGGGTCTGCTTCTGTTCTTTGAGGGATTTGCTCAGCTGGAGATGCGAATGGATGAGACTCAGGAGAGTTTCTGTTCAATCCTTGATCCCTTGTGAGGTGAGTATTCCCATTTAGCTCATTTGGGCATGATGGCCAGTCACTCTCAACCCTCGTAGGGTCTACATTCCAGGACACAGTGACATCTTCATCTGAGTCACAGTGGTCCACATCTCCCTCTGCATCTCGTGCAGCAGATTCCAAGCGCGTGTTCTGACGCGTCCTTCTGCGTGAGACTGGCTCGGGTGGGAGAGAGCAGTCATTCATTGAAGGGAGGAATCCGCAAGGGAGCAAGAGGTCTCTGTGTAATGTTCTCAGAGGTCCACTTTGGTTCTCGGGTTTCACCGTGTACACTGGAAGATCACCAGCACGTTTGGTCACCACATGAATCTCGGCCTCCCACTTATCAGCGAGTTTGTGTTTCCCGCGGAGACGAACACTCCTCACCAACACACGGTCACCAACTTCGAGTGCGGACTCTGTGACGTGCCGATCAAATCTGACTTTGTTTCTTGCAGCATTTTTGGCGGCATTGCTGGTTGCTAGCTTATAGCTCTCCTCCAAGTGTGCTCTCAAATTGCGTACGTACTCCGAGTGGGATGTTTGGGAATGCTCTCTGAGTGGGACACCAAACGCCAGGTCGATGGGCAATCTCGGTTGCCTCCCAAACATTAGCTCGTAGGGGCTGAATCCGGTGACTTCACTTTTGGTACAATTGTAGGCATGCACCAATGGCCGTACAAAATCACGCCAATGCGCTTTGTCTTGCTCTTTTAAAGTGCCCAACATACTCAGGAGTGTTCGGTTGAATCTTTCGACAGGGTTTCCCCTGGGATGGTAAGGTGTTGTCCTGACCTTCCGAATCCCTGCCACTTCGCACAGCTCTTTTATTGTCTTTGATTCAAAGTCGGGCCCTTGATCACTGTGTAAGCGCTCTGGGATACCGTAGTGGATGATGAAGTTTTCCCAAAGACACTTGGCCACGGTACGAGCTTTCTGGTTGGGTGTGGGTACAGCCACTGCATATTTAGTGTAGTGGTCTGTAATTACCAGGACGTTGGTCGTGTTGCTTCTGTCAGGCTCAATTGAGAGGAAGTCCATACAGACCAATTCTAACGGGCGAGTGACTTGGATGTTGACAAGCGGTGCGGCCTTCTGAGGTGGAGCCTTCCTCCGGATGCAGCGGTCGCATGTCTTCACCCTCGCTTCCACTTCAGCAGCCATCTTTGGCCAGTAGAACCTGGATCGCAGGAGATCAGTCGTCCTCTCTATCCCTAAGTGACCCATGTCATCATGTAAGCTTTTCATGGCTGTTTGTCTCAGTTCTTTGGGTAGAACCAGCTGGAAGGTTGTGTGTCCTTCCTCTTTCCTCTTCCTGTACAGAATGTTCTCTTTCATCTCCAGACGAGGTAACTCTCTCAACAGCAGCGGAAGCTCTGGGAGTTCTTGTCGCAGAGTTGGTGGGGGTTTCTGTCCAGTCTCTAGTTGTAATATGACCTCTCTGATGCTAGGGTCAGCCGTCTGCTTTCCTCTCAACTCCTCCTTGGACAGGTGCTGAATGGTGGCCGTTCCCTCAGCTCCTTCCTCTTCTCCAAAGATGACAGGAACAGCATCTGCATGCATAGCCAGGGACTCGACTAATGCAAAGAAGGGGTCACTGGATGCATTGTCTGGATCATGTCGTAGTAGATGGCGGCCGCAGACTGCTTGGACCACTTCAGGTTCCACCTGGATGAGATTCTCCCTATCACCGGTATGACGTGAGGTGAATTGGTGGATCCGTTCACGTTCCTTCTGCGATGCAAGGTCATCCATCAGGTCACCATGAGGACGTCTTGACAGACCATCAGCATCATGGTTTTGTCTCCCTGCACGGTACTGGAGTGTGAAGGTGAACGTAGACAGCGCAGACAACCACCGATAGCTCGTAGCATCCAACTTGGCTGTGGTGAGTATGTAAGTCAGTGGATTGCTGTCGGTGATGACTATGAACTGATTTCCATACAGGTAGTCACTGAATTTTTCTGTCACACTCCACTTCAGGGCTAAAAACTCCAGCTTGTGTGCCGGATAGCGAGCTTCGCTGTGAGACAGCCCTCTGCTGGCGAATGCGATGGGTCGCATCTGTCCTTCCTGGTCCTGGTAGAGTGCAGCTCCTAAGCCAGTGGTGCTCGCATCTGTGTGCAAGATGTAAGGCAGCGCAGGGTTAGCAAAACCGAGTACTGGGGCAGTGGTGAGCCTGTCGATTACTGTGTCGAAGGCACACTGGCATGCCGGAGTCCAGCGGTCATTGAAGAGATCTTTTGGGTGATGATACTGCAGGGGCTGATCGTTCCCAGTTTTCTTCTTTGGTCTCTTGGTCTTTCTCAGAGGTGGGTAACCAACAGTTAAGTCGGTTAGCGGCTTGACAACCCCGGAGTACCCCTGGATAAACCGCCGGTAGTATCCGGAGAACCCCAAGAAGGACCTCAGTTCTTTCAAGTTTTTCGGGCTAGGCCAGGTCTTTAGAGCACGGATCTTGTCAGGATCTGTTTTGACACCATCTCTCGACACGATGTGTCCCAGGTATTTTACAGAAGTCTGAAATAACTTGCACTTGCTCACAGACAACTTCAAGCCGTACTCCCTTAGACGGTCGAGGACTCGCAGCAATCTCCTTTCGTGCTCCTCTAGGGTATCTGAGAATACGATGATGTCGTCTAAGAAGACGATGGCCTCTTTCAGGTTCATGTCGCTCATACACTTCTCCATAAGCCTCTGAAAGGTGCTAGGGGCGTTCGTGATTCCTTGAGGCATCCGCTGGAATTCCCAGAAACCCAATGGGCACACAAAGGCAGTCTTGGCCTTGTCCTCTTCCTCCATCTCTATTTGGTAGTATCCAGATTTGAGATCCAGGACGGAGAACCATTGAGATCCGTGCATTGCCGTGAAGGTCTCTTCAAGGTTTGGTAGGGCGTACGCATCTTTCACCGTCTGAGCGTTTAGCCTCCGATAATCGATGCAGAGCCGTACTTCACCATTTTTCTTTCGGACCACCACAATAGGCGAGGAGAAAGAAGACTCGGATTCCCTGATGATACCCGCATCCAGCAGCTCTCTGAGATGTTTGCGGACAGCCTGGATATCTTGGGGGTGGATGGGCCGAGCTCTCTGCTTGAAGGGGGTCTCATCGTGAAGGTTGATGTGGTGTTTCACCTTGTCAGTCCTTCCATAGTCCAAGTCGTGTTGTGAGAATACATCTGGCATAGCTTGTAACTTCCGCTCTATCCTCTCTTTCCATTCTGCAGGTATCGGGGAGTCTGCCAAGTTGAACACAGTTGGAGGGACTTGTGGTGGTTCTGGCTGGTCAGTTGATGGATCTTTACTCTTGGTCTCTCCTGCTCCAGAGAGTACTTGCTGCGTAGCACTGAGCTCGGCTAAGACACTTCTTGGTGGTATCCGTATGTCGTGCTCGGTTTCATTGGTTAGAACCACAGGCACTCGATAGGGAGCTCTGGTCGGGAGGGTGAGCAGACTACAAGTGACTAGTATGCCTCCAGGGAGGGAGTATGATGATGGTGGTTCTATCATTGCCCACTTCTCTGTGTGTACACCCCGAACATTGGCCACTCCCTCCATCACAACCTTCTGTCCTGCTGGGATGATTTCTGACGCTTTCCCTTGTAGTCTCACTGATCCAAGGTAGCCATTTGTTTCTTGTTTCTGTCTGAGGACAAGTATTTTCAGCACTGCCCGGTAGCCGTATGGAGAAGGCTGATGGCGAGTGTTGTCCGCTTCACTGTATTGCTTGTACATTACATCCAATGTGTTCGTGCCTATTAGCACAGGGGACAGGGCTGTGGCACGGCAGTCTGGAACTACAAGAGCTAAGGTAGGTACCTCAATGGCAGTGCCCAGGAAACTCTTTGGGAAGGTTATACTGGTCTCAATGTAGCCGAGATAGGGGACGGTTTGACCATTAGCGCCTTCAATTTCGAGCAGGTTGTCTAAGGAGTGGATGGTCTGGGAGCTCAACTTCTGTTCGTAGAACGACTGAGAGACAGTGGTCACTTGAGATCCTGTGTCCAATAGAGAATTGCATTCTTCCCCTGCTATGAGAATGTTAGCAGTACATCTCGTCCCTACCAATCCTTTTGGGAGGTGGCCCCAACCAGTAGGAGAGGCTTGCTTCAGGCTAGCTCTTTGCTTGCCACTGGGACGTCTTTCATGTTCTCCAGCTCCCGTCAGTCCCATGACTGGAGCTGATTCGAGTTTAAAGGCTGTGTGCTTGAAGAGCGGCTCTGGGCTTCCCACAGAAGTTGTTTCTCCATTAACTGCTGCTTCTTCTCTGCAACCATGGCTTGATTAGGGGGCTCACTGCAATTTGGCGCGATGTGTCCATCCTGGCCGCACCGGAAGCAATACCAGGGTCTTGGCCTTCCATTCTGCATTCTGGCTGTAGTGGAGACTGAAAAGCCACTTCGCCCCCCACGCCAATCTGTTTGGGCAGGAGCAGAAGGGGGAGGGGTCTGGGACTTTAGAGCGGTTATCTGACTCTGTAGGTCGGCTAGTTGTCTCTGTAGGTCTTGGACGAGAGGGTCACACTGGGAGGGGCTAATCTGGGATCTGGATGTCTGGCGGTTCTGCGTTTTCAGGTTGGCCATTTGACTTTGGAGCCCAGCCACTTCTCTTTTTAGGTTCTGGGTGTCGCACAGTGTATCCACTGTCTGGTTATTTTGCTGTGAGGCTGTGCTCTTTTCTTTCTCCTGGACGCAGGCACACTGAAGGTGTGTTGCAGCTCGTTGCTTGGGGACCCCAAGGTGTTGCCTCATGCGAACAGCCTTTGCAGCCTGTCTGTCTTCTTCTGTGCGCAGAAGTAAGAGCAATTCTGGAAAGGATGGAGGGTTGTGTTTTCTCTGTTCCAAATGGAGATCAGTAAGCATGGTGCTGTCCCAGCAACCTCTACAAAACTGCCTCCGGAGGTTGTCATCCTGTTCGGCGGAGGCCACACCCCCTCTTTTCACAGCCTGGCTGAGAATCACTTGCAGACGATTCAGGTAGTGGGAGGGCTTTTCCCCAGCATCCTGAAGCGTGTTCATGAATTTGGCGAAAAGCTCTTCGCCATCATCAACAGTGCCGAAAGCAGAATCCAACAGCTGCAGGTAGTCTGTGGGAGAAGCTTGGGGGCCTAACTGTTTCACTACATCAGCTGCTGGTGATAGGAGGCTTTCCAGTATTTTCCTCACTCTGTGTAAATCTGATATGGCTGGATCTTTGAGAA
The DNA here is from genome assembly GCF_964638095.1 of Poromitra crassiceps. Lineage (NCBI taxonomy): Eukaryota > Metazoa > Chordata > Actinopteri > Beryciformes > Melamphaidae > Poromitra > Poromitra crassiceps. The sequence goes on along the minus strand of NW_028151600.1, from coordinate 45,656 downwards.
TGAGCTCAACATTTGCTCTCCAAGTGTCGTAATCCACTTCACTGTTGGGGTGTGGGCTCTTCCCAGAGAAAGATCGAAGTCTGTTAGATGAGTGAACTGATGAAGAAACATCTGCATTTCTTACAATATGTTCGACCACGACTCTTTGTATTTCAGGGGGGTTGACATCAGTGAGCCTGAAGTTGGGACTGGGAGAGCTCTGTACTCCCGTCAAGAAGTGTGAATTTGAGTTTTCTTCAGCCCTTGGAGCAAAGGCCAAATTTGCAGCGACAGAGGGTGGTGCTTGAGTCCAGTTAGGAGGTGGAGCAGCTGTGTGAGGAAAGGAATGGACTGCTGGGTCATGGTCGATGTTCGGAGAGGTTAGCGTAGACTGAGGCTCAGAAGGAAGAACACTGTCGGCTGGGACATGTGCTGGCTTTATCACACTTTGAGTGGGTTCTGTTTCAGATTCAGGAGCTGTCCGACTGGTGGTGACAGTACGGATGGCTGCGTTGAGCTTTGAGAGTTCTGCTGCAAGGACTTCTTCCAGCGTCTTACCGGTTGCTTGTGCAACTGCCTCCAGCTGTTCAATGTAGGTCTTTGTCGTGATGTCACTTACTTCAGGGGCATATACATCCACCAGCGCTCTCAGGTTGTAGCAGGCTCCTCCTTCACACTGGTGCCGGAATGTGCCTGGCAACAAAGGCTTGAGCGAATGCATTGCTGTGTCGTCAGTGTATTCAACTACTACGTGTTCGTGAAACTTTGTATTAGGTGCATCTATGCTAATGAACCTAGCAATAGAGCCATATTGTTCCAGATGCTTAACTAATTCCTTGTCAGATTCTGCATCAGGAGACCCACTAATAATAATAGAGTTTTGGACTGTAATATTAGCGGACTTGATAAAATCCATTTTGGTTTTGGTATTTCTGTGTCGTCACCAGTGCTGCTCGATAAACCCAATTTCTCCTGGCTGGCTCGCCAATTATGTAACACTAGTGTCGGTTCAGAATGAGCACACCTCTCTAATTCAGTTAAGAGAGAGTAGATCACCTTTATCTATGGACCGGGGTCACAGAAGCTCTAGGTCGCTCTGGGAGAAATGGGCACCAGGCAGCACACAGAACACGACACAGACTCAGCAGGTACGTTTTAAAGATAACACAACATTTATTTACTTGTATTTCAGTTACTTCTTATTCTTTCGTTCTTCAAGCATATCAGTTCAACAATAATAATCAAACACAATTCTTTTTTCCCACTAAACTATTTCTCTTCCTTTCAGGTTTTGCATTCAACGACGGTGGGTCGACGACAGATGTTCACACATCAGGTAAGTAACTGTCTCTTTTATTTCTTATTTTATAAGAAACTATTTTGTTATTAGTCAGGCACTCATTAATTTTTGTTAATTCCTATGTTGATTTATTATAGTTCCATATAAATCCTATTTTAAAGTGCTTCTGACTCAACAGAGATACAGTCGTCGGTTATTATTATTCGATTGGATTCGACCTTCAACCTAAAAAACAACCGTTCCTTCAATAGAACTCAATAACCCAGAAAACAAAACAATAGAACAAGTTCCCTTCAGGAATTCCATAGTATTGCTCTGGTTGCATTACTGTGTATTTCAGCAAGACACAGCTGTATATAAAAATAGAAAACTAGTTTAACACTGCTAAGGTTCAGGTTCTATTAAAGTACTTAGAAAACAAATCAATAACTCACGTTCAAATCAGGTGAGCACTATCAAATGCACACAGAGCAATACTCACAATGGACAATTGAAATAAATCACAATTATTATAAACAATTATCTAGATTCAGAACAAAAACAAAAACATTCTACATGTGCTCTGTTCTCTAGTTCGGATCCACGAAATCAGTTCGACTCGGACAGTTATCCTTTGAATGGAAAAGTGCAAGGGGGATATTGTCTTCCCACTGTGATGGAAGCTCCGTGGGTTTGAATGTGTGGGGCAATGGATACGATTGTCCTACCACTGTGTTAGAAACTCCATGAAATCCGTGGGGCAATAGATACGATTGTCCTACCACTTAGTTGACAAGGGATAATTCGAGCATCTCTCCTTTCTCTCGATCCGGTTCAGGGCTTAGGCTCGCCACCCCAAGAACCAGCTGCACCTCTCTCCACGGGAAGCAAGCCGGGCTGGGGAATCCGGGGTCTGGTGGATTCAGACGCTGACAACAAGGACGGACAGGAAACGGGAACAAGAAGGACCTGGCCTTGTACCCACAAAACCAAGAAAAGTGTCACTTAACGGATCAAAATAAATGTTTTCTCTCCTGTGTGGACTCTAATGTGCAATGTGTAACCATTAAGCCAAATAAAACGTTCATCAAACAAACAAATAAAATTGTCATCACTCCTTTAACCATCTGTCATGTCATTTTCTCTTTTCTTTTCCATTCAGCATCAAAATACATTTTAGATAGCAATTACATGAAACATAGTATTACAGTATGGCTAACAGAATATACAAAGTGACATCAGTTCAAGTGCATTCATTTCAGTAACTCAATTTCCTTGACCTAAAAGCTACAGTATACTGTATCACCACTGGTGTGCATTAAACACACTGCAACAGCTACAGCTTAACACTAGCAGGCTTTACACTGCAGAAATAAACACTGTTTGATGAGCAGATTATGAGGTAATCAAAAGAATAACGCTACACGCGATGCGTCATGGCTGCCCTACGCATCCATTAAAACCACCGGGTGACTCACCCATGTTAGCAGAGGGTTGCACGTTCAGCACGTTAATGTGCTAGCCACGGTAGCGTGGTGGATGCTAATCCGTGTTGCTAATGTTTGTAGCACTATTGCATCGAGTCAGCATGTTTTCAGTCTGCTAGCTTCATATTATCATTACAGCAAGCTGTCATAGCACTTTTTCATGTCGGGAGAAACTCACCAAGAATCGGCTTTCGGCAAATGGCAGCGTGATGGTCACTACCACAGGTCGCTATTTAGCAGCAATGAATCTGGTCGGGGGACAATAATTTTCTTTACTGACGGTTTCAGAGAGATAACAGTTAATTATCGGTAAGCACACATATATTTTACTTACACGTGTCTCTGTGTTCTATGTCTCAACACGTATTTCTGTTCTCCGGTGTCAACACACGTCTTGTCTGATATTCGTCCAGGTAGGAAAAGGAAGCGCTAGGTATTTTCACCGTCACCTCAGCTAGACTGGCGGATGCTGCGTAGCATCTGATGTACTTTCAAAATAAGAGTCCTCCAACCAAATTCATCTTTTCACCTTCTGATGTGCGTTCAAAATAAGAGTCCTCCCATTATATTCACTGTTTATATTATGTTATATTCACAGTATAATTTATTATATTAAGACACATTAAACGGTTCTGGTAACCTGGGTTACACCATCATGTCTATGACATCATCAGTGATGTCACTCGAATATTCGATGATGTCATCAGTGATGGTCACTCAAGCAATTGTGATGTCATCAGTGAGTGATGTAGAGCAGGTGAGGCCACGCAGCAGCTGAGCTGCGTTTGCGAGGCCGCGCAGCGGGCGTGCCTAGGGATCAAGCATGCGCACTGCGCGAGATTTCTAGTATATATCAATGCCCTGAAAGGAAGATGAATTAGCTGTAAGTGTAACAATATTGGAACCTCAAACCTCAAAGAAAAAGGCAAGGAAACTAGACTGTACAGTAAAGTTCTGTTGTGTTCTGCTAAAGCTGTGTTCACACCGAGATATTTAGTCTTCTCCCTGTCGCTCGACTCAACCCTTTGGAATCGCTCTGTCGCTCTGTTTAAATTGCTCGTCAACAGGCACAAGAATTGATGGACATCTGGGGGCTAACGTTAGACAGGATGAAAACGCAATGTCATGATGTTTGTCTACTACGAGCCACCGTAGTTGTTTACAAGCTAAGCCTATCAGCGTGCTCCTAACACAAGCTTGTGTATCTACATACAGTATAGCACACACACACACACACACACACACACACACACACACTAGATCCTTCCTGTGTCTCTACTCTCCAGTAATGCCTAGCACACACTAGAAAACGTCTGACACCCCCTCACATCTAAAGACAATGAGTCAGAAGTCACTGAGCTTTTAGTCACAAACTGTAAGACTTTGTATACAAACAATGTACATTTTTCTGTAGCGGATTGTAGGTTTTTGGGGTGTCAGCCGGAGTTTAGTCTGACAATGTTGTGCACACCGGATAGTTAGTTAGGTTAAGTTAGTTAGGTTAAGTACATACATAAGTGCCTGGGTAGCGAGCAGACGGCGGTATTTGACAATTTAGCAGCTAAATCATAGATTATTGAAAGATATTCCATATTCCAGACTGAAATGCTATACCAGAAGTGGAGTATTGGCCAGAATGACATGAACATTTGGACACTTATTTAGCGGGTATCTTGCATGTTGCGTTCAGGTGCACTGTAAAAAAAACAACAACAAAAAAAAACGAGTATCACTGCTCTAGAAGACTTTGAAAAGACTAAAGTCTGACATCCTCTCATTTTAAGTCACAGGCTGTAAATGAGCCACACTGTAAACTACCCCAAGGCACAATGCAGTTCACATGTGTAGGCTAGTTTATTGTATTGTATTGTATTGGTTATATTACTTTTATTGTGTTATTTCCCATGAACATGGAAGTGGTTTTATTTTGAAAAGACAGTAGGCATACGTAAACAGATCCAACTTGACAGGTGCAGTAATAACATCAACACAGACACCAAGGAGAAGCAGATCTGAGAGAGAGAGAGAGAGAGAGAGAGAGAGAAAGAGAGAGAGAGAGAGAGAGAGAGAGAGAGAGAGAAAGAGAGAGAGAAAGAGTTAGCCTCCAAAACTGCCTAGTTGGCAACCAAAATAATGTGTACAAAAAAGGAACACCACACAGGGTGATGGCAGTGGCAAATGGACAAATACAGTTATAATGTATTATAAAACGGCTCTCTCAAATCAAGCAATCTGATTGGTTCACAGCCATTGTATAAATCCAATAACCCACTCCAATAACCCATGGCCATGGGTTATTGGTTGCCATGGCAACTCTCTTACTAAAAGCCTTTGGTTACCTAAAAAAAAACAAATGGCGGAGACAGCTGTCAGATCCTTGTGAATCGATCTTCGCTTATAACTTTACTAATACTTCGCAGAAAATTATGTTTTGTACAAGAATAAATGCGGGCTAATGTCTTCTTTGCAAAAAAAAAGGCTGTTAACCCCGCATTTAACCCCGCATTTAACCCCGTAACGTTAGTTGGTGTCGGGCTTTGCAGAAAGCACTCAGCTTCTCAGCAAGCGCTGAGAATGCAGCGCTGCGCTCGAGCTGCCTGTCGGCTTTCCAGAAAGCTCTCAGCTTCTCAGCAAGCGCCAGGATTGGCCAATGTCAACTTCAGTCTCCAGAACGATCCAATCAAATCAGCCGCACGTTCTTGCGGTCCCGCCTTACAGTAGTGTTTCAACTGACTCTATCAGAATACCATGCCAGTCGGACTTATAGTATTATTATTATTATATTATTATACTTGGAAACCGTTTTATAAAAGCAATATAGCACTTGAGCTGCGTGGTGTTGTGGAATATATCCCGCTGATAAGCTGTTATCCCACTCGGCCTGCGGCCTCGTGGGATAACAGCTTATCAG
>NW_028151600.1:27500-35000 GCF_964638095.1 Poromitra crassiceps | reverse complement strand
CACCAGCCTATCCTACACCCAATCTAATACAACTGTTTTGATTTGTTGTCATCCTGTTTATAGCTATGTGGCTTGGGTGAAGAGGGAGCAGCTCAAGTCTGAGGGGTCACAGATGGGCGCGCTCCAGTACTATCTGTTGGGCCGGGAACAGGAGACCAGGGCTGCTGCTGCTGCCAGGGCTGTCGTGAGAGCCAAGCACCCTCCTGCCTGCAGTAAGCACCCTGTTCATCACATTACATTACTTTACATTACAGTGTGTTACTGTTCGCAGTTCTTTACACACACCAACAACAGCTTGTTGAAAAGACCCTCTTGTTAATTCTGCTGCTACTGTGTTTGTGTAAGCAGGCGCTGCATCCGCCGGCTCTCAGGAGATATCGGACAGCGATCTCCTTGCCAGTGCCAGTGAGGTTGACACCTGTGAGTACACACACACGTGCACACACAATCTGAATAAAACAGAATAAGACGTCTGTAAATTAAGAGTAAATTGACTTGTTTTCCCTGTTTTTATGTTGTTAAAAAAGGTATATAGCGGGTATATAGCAGATATACAAGGTAAGTGTGGGTAGGTAGGCCATCCTCTTGGCAGTAGTTGTAGTGGCTCAAGTGTCTGCTGAATTCTATCTGGCTGCTTCCACCATTTAATTTCATCAATCATGTCTTGCTCGCGGCTTAACACGCTCTCTCTGGTGTAGAACACGTAGTTGTCTTGTCAATAATCCCTTTGTCGTGTCTGTCTGTAGAGTAAATAGTTGCCATTTCACTTGCAACCTGCACTAATCATATCATTGAACCTTCAGTCATTCACCTGTGCTTTTGTCCTTTCATTTAAATGAAAATGAAAAGTGTTTGCTTTCTTTCCTTCATTTCACTTGCATAGCAGTGCTATTCTTTCATTTCAGTAGTATAGCATGAATCATTGATCTTACAGTTGCAATTGATCTTACAGCTTCTAGTGTTATACTGGTGTATCACTTATGCACTCCATGTTACAGAGTGACAGTCTGTCATTTGCAGCTAACCCTAAACTGTAAACTCCCACAGCTCACACGGCACCAGCGGAGGACCCAGCCCACCACGTCCGCCGCAGGGCTGAGAGACTAGCGCAGCCACCACCTGCACTTGTGGGTCGCCCGCACACCGGTGCTGAGGTACGCCCAGTCAAGCTGAATATCTCCAGTATTGTCAGAATCTGAATGAGCTTATATTACATTACATTACATTTCGTCATTTGGCAGACGCTTCTCTCCAGTGTGAATGCTTTTGTGTGGAAATATTAGGAAATAGATGTTACGTTGTGCCGTCTCTGAGGGTGGCGCTGTGTCTTGCTGTGTTGCAGCTGCTGCCTAACAGCTGGAGGCTGACACTGCCAGAGGAGCAGCATGAGTGGCTGGTCAGGGCCTTGTTCACCCCACGCCTTCTTCCTGTGCCGATTCTTCCTCTGGAGGCCACTACAGTATGTTAACATTTCTTTTATTGTCAATGTTTAGTGTTCGGCCTGTGCATTTTCACTATCAAATTAGTAGTTGCTGTTTTTAGAAGTGCTATATTAATCAAGTCTATTTACTTTATTACAGTATGTGGGCATTCAAGCTCCGGTGCCAAGCGTGTGGGCAGCATGACCTCCGGAGCTCAGGGCACTACCGGACCATTAGGAGGGTGCTGGACGTGACTGGGTGGTACTTCATGGGCACGGAGTACCTGGAGTGCAGTGGCAAGGCGGCGTGTGGGAAGAAGGTTGCGGGCTGGGATCGGGCCGTCTTGGACCAGCTGGACCCCGGGCACCGTGCGCTCTTCCCAGCTGTTCTCACGTTCAAGTAAGTCATTAATGAATTGAAATGATTAAGTATGTAATTAATGTATAGAAGTAAGTTACTCACTGTAATATTTCTTCATATTGACATGACCTTCATGTCTCTTTGTCTTTGTACTTTTCTCTAACAGGTCGGCCTGTGACAAGGTAGTCATTGCCCAAATAAGGGAGCGCACCCTGGGCAATGGTGTGGCACGCCTCCGCGCTCACCTGGTGGAGCAGCACAGCGAAGAGTGGATGATGCGCTCAACGCGCTACCTGTCCGCGATGCGCAAGCTCCGTGTGCCGGGTGTACCGCGGCCACCGGTGACCGTAAAACCGATGCACCCGGTACCCCGCCTCAAGTGGCTGATGTCCGTCTATGTCCGGGACGCCCTGCCCCGACTAGACGAGGCAAAGGCCAGGGTGACGTCCATCTTTGGAGACATCCTCAAGATGGACTCCACCAAGAAGGCAAGCTTTAGTTATGATGTTGTTTGAAGAAACCTGCACTTACACTAATTCTGTGTAATGTTATGTGTCATACTGAACGACCTCGGGTTTTTAATGTATCTGTCATCATTCCACAGATCACCAACAAGCTTGCGGGGGAAGCGCGCGACACGGCTGGTTGGGTCACCAACGTGGGAAATGAGGACGGGCAGGTCCTCATGTCCGTTCTCACAGAGGCTGAGGGGGACAGCCTCCAGCCCATGGTGGACGGACTGGTGCGGCGGTACGGTGACGCCGGGAAGGTCCCTCCAAAGGTCCTCTACGTGGACCGGGACTGCTGTGCCGTCCGCGGGCCGCCCAAGACCGCGGCCATGTTCCACGGCTGGGACCAGCTGGTGGTGCGGCTGGACGTGTGGCACCTGATGCGTCGCTTCGCAAGGTTGGATGATTTGAATACTTTTTTCCTAAACCAAAAATAAAAATAAAAATCAAACACTTGCTCCACATTGCTCCCACATTTCACATCTAAAATTCTCTGTCTTTCTTTCTATCTCTCAAGGGGCTTGACCACCGAAAGCCACCAGCTGTACGGCCTCTTCATGGGGAGGCTGTCATTCGCCATGTTCGAGTGGGACAGCGGCGACCTGGCCCGCCTGACCGAGGCCCGGGGGCCCAGGCTGTCTCTCAGGGAGAAAGCCCAGCACTGCCGCCGCCGCACACGAGGTGCGGAGGAGACGGTGCGGCTCATCCAGGAAAATCTGGACAGCTTCTGGGAGATGAAGGACAGCTTGGGCGTCCCCCTCATTGACCGCGCCAGAATGGGGGAAATCTGGAGCACGCAGCGCCGTCACATCCACTGCATCCAGGATCCTCCGGGAGTGGAGCTGTACACCAAGACGGGGCAGGTGACCCGGGGAGGGGTCATACTCCCTGTTTTCAGGTGTGCCAGAGGCTCCACTTCCCTGGAGTCCTTTCACCTCCACCTGTGCCGGTTCATTCCAGGTAAGCATTTTCATTTTGTAGCTGGAGGAGATAAAGGGAAGAGCAAACAGCTGGGTGTCTAGAACTTATTTACTATTCACTATGCCACCTTATTGAGATGCACTATTTATGTTATTTTTTTTAGGATTTTTATTTGCACTCTAAATAGACTTTGATTGATTGTTTGATTTCCTCTCCACTCTTGTTCAAGGCACTTCTACCAGTGCCCTCCACTTCCAGGTCTTCCTGCTGGAGGGCCTGGCCAGGTGGAATGAGAACCGTGCCAGGGCAGCAGTGGAGGGTGGCAACCGGACGGCGGCGCGCTGCTACAGTGCCGGGCTCCAGCACAACTTCAACCTGCTGACCCAGGAACTCCTGGGTGAGACGCTGGTTGAAACCTATGCTGTGCCCAGGAAGTACACTGGTGAGTTATCAGGGCGAGTCCATTTTATTGAAGCGGTCCCACAGCCTGTCACCTGGTAAACTGATGTAATGGTCTGTCTGTCTGTCTCTGTGTGCGTGTTTTCCAGGGGAGCTGATCGGGTTGCAGTACCTGTACGAGCAGACAGGCAAACCCCCACTGCCGCAGCACCTGGGCACCGAGGAGAAAGATGGGAAAGATGAGGGCAGCGAGGAGGCTGATGAGGAAGAGGGCGTGTTGGAGAAAGAGGAGGATGAGGGCTTCGAGGAGGACGACCTCAATTTCCTGGACCGCTGTCATGATGTGCCACACCATGTCCTGTTGGGCGGGACAACCACCTCGCCAGCTGCCTCCCCCTCCCACGCTGCCTCCCCCTCCCCCTCCACCTCACACACAGCTGCCTCCGCCTCCCACGCTGCCTCCCCCTCCACCTCACACACAGCTGCCTCCGTCTCCGCGTCCACCTCCGGCTCACAGCCAGCTCCATCCCAAGAGGATGATGAGGTAAGCTGTTACTATATTGCCTTTAGTCACTGTGATCATGTGTTTGTGAATTTTATTGTCTCTGTTTTTCTCAGAGGCACTTTAAACTGCCTCTGATAAACTTGACTTGTGTTCATGACATTTCTTAGGACGCGATCGGACCGGATGGTCATGGTGGCTACCAGCACGTGTGCAGGCTGGCCCGCGCCCTGGTGGAGCTGCGTCACGATGCCTTTGTGACGCAGCGTCAGGCGGGGGAGATTGTCGCCCTCTGGCAGAAACTGTCAGAGAGGGACAAGGCTCCCATCTCCCTCCCTGCGCGTCACCAGGACAGGCTGGACAAGGGACGCTTTAAGTCCAGAGTGCGGACCACACACACCCCAGGGGTCGACAGTGTGAACCGGTAAGCGTTGCCAACATGTGAATGTGGGTTTTAAACCTGTTTTTTTGGGGGGGGGAAGATATCCATTCAACACAAATGTGTTTTGTGTTTGTTTACTCTGCTCTGTCTAACTCTTAACATGCTGCGTCTGTGTGCAGTGTTGTCTTAGGGTGTGGCTCAGGAGCGGCAGCGTCTCCTGATGACAGCCGCCTGATGGAGGCTGTCTTCAGGGAGCTGTGTCGCCTCCATCCTGCGGGGCAGAAGATAGCGGGCGCCCAGGTCAACCGCTTTGGTGTCGTCCAGAGGGACTACACGCAGATCAGGCACAATGTCTGCAGTTGCAAGGCCCTCCAGGACAACACCTCCATACAGCTGATGGAGGTCAACCGGCGCACCCTTGGGCTTTGGTAAGACCTAATTTCACTTGTCACGCTGTGACTGACCGAATGGATGTCTGTCAGGATTTTTCGGAAGTAGTAATTGTTTCTTTTGTTTTAATTTTTCATCAGGAACTCGAGGCTCACCAAGACCGAGGCAGTGCAGACCCTCACCGTGGCCGTGCCGAAACCCAGCACCTCCGAGGCCGCCGGAGAGCCCCTCCCACCCCCGAAGGTTCTGCTAAAGCAGCCGGTAAAGCCTGACCAGCCTCTGGACTTCCACCTCTCGCGGGACACCTCTGGTCTGGCGGTCAGCAGTAGAGGGCCCCTGGCACCGGCGATGTATGAGCTGGCCATGTTTGAGGAGCCCTCCTCCAGCGCCTCAGCTGCCCCGACTGCTGGTGCTCCACCTGTGCCGGACCCTGCTCCTACCGCAGCCGCCCCCTCTGTGCCACGTACCACCGCGTGGCGGAGAAAGCAGCAGGAGGCCGAGGCGCTGGAGAGGCAATATGCACAGCACGCCGATGACTGGATGACCCAGAGTCAACCTGCGGCGAAGAAGACGCCAGTGGTGCAGAAGTGCCGCAAGTGCCGGCAGCCAAGAACACTCCAATATGGGCACAGCTTCTTCATGGGCGAGCACTTCTGCTCCACTGCTGCAGGCGGCCTCTCAGTCGACAACTGGAAGGCAGAGAAAAGGAGGAAGCTGGAGGAGGAAAAGAGGTCAGTTTAGTGGTCTATTTAATGTTTTTCTCTGTCTAGTGTGTTTAATTGTACTGTTATATGTTATTTTCACTCAGTTGTATATCTGTTGACCTTATTAGTTTGTGTTGTTTATGATCAGTGTGTCTGATAAGATTTTCTTTTTTGTCTTCTAATATACTTAGCGCACGGTGAGCTGTATAGGAGGAGCCCGGCCGGGTGACAACCCACAGAGCCCACAGACTCTACATGCCAGAGCCTCCATCCCCTGGTCCCCACAGTAGTTCTGGACATTTATATGTACACATATATTTTTGAATCTTTTTATTATATGTTCATGACATTCACTCTGTTCTGTTCTGTGAAGTGTATTGAAATTGATTGAAACACGGGCTCAACTGTTCAAGTGTCTGAGGATGTCTTTGATCACCCTGGGAAAGCTGCCCCAAGGTGTTAAGTGGGGGTGGCTGACTAGAGAGGAGATTTCCCCACCCTGTGGGCTTATATACACAGAGAAAGGGGGAACTTCTGAAAACTTGTCTCCCACTACGATGGACAAGACCTCCAGCTCCTCGCTCTCCAGCTCCTGCGGCTCCTACATGGATCCATCCTGTTTGCCGTCTCCCAGCAGCTCTCCCTCTCCAGTTCCTGTGGCCTCGGGGGGCTCAAATGCCCCATCCACCTCGACTGGAACCTGCAGAAAGACAGGGACAGGCAAAATGACCCTTTGGAGGAGAAAAAAACAACGCTCCGAGGACAGCGCCCTTCTGGAGCAGGGGGACACGCAGTCCAGGTGCTGGGGCATCCCTGGCCAGGTCTGTGACGTGTGCGGTCAACCCAGACACTGGCAGACCGGTCATGCCTTCTACAAGGGCAAATTTTTCTGCTCAATAGAGCAAGGAGGGATGGCCGTGGCACAGTGGGTTGGACAACAGCGCACGCCGGAGGACCAGGTGATGCCCAGGACCACTAAGTCGAATAGGCTGAGAGCCGCTGGCCAAAAAAATAAAAATAAGCGTCAAACCAAACCCCACAAAATGCACATTTGTCAGCTCTGTGGTCAGCCAAAGCAGGCGGCCTATGGCCACAGCCAGCATGCTGGCGAGCACCACTGCGTGCAGCATAGCTGCAAATCCGCAGAGCTGTGGCTGGCAGAGAGGAGATGAAAGACATTTTGGCCACAGCCTGGCAGAGAGGAGATCTAAAAGACATTTTGATTCAAAGTGTGGTTTGAAGTGTGTGTGTGTGTGTGTATTAGTGTGTTTTTGGCTTTTGCCTTTATTTGGTTGATTTTCTGGTTAAAAAATAAAGACTGTTTACCGGTATATCCTCTGTCCTGTCTTTCATGATGACTCAGTCAGTTATTCCATTGTAGCACTACATTGACATTGAAGTGAATATATGAACATTATAGGCTATCAGATATTTTATATTTGATTTTATTATATATTAGATTAGATTATTTTATTTATAGGCTATTACATATTATACATGTAGTACAGTAGTAGTAGGCGATAGTGATACTACATTGACATTGAAGTGAATATATGAACATTATAGGCTATTAGATATTTTATATTTGATTTTATTATATATTAGATTAGATTATTTTATTTATAGGCTATTACATATTATACATGTAGTACAGTAGTAGTAGGCGATAGTGATACTACATTGACATTGAAGTGAATATATGAACATTATAGGCTATTAGATTATAGGCTTTTGAGTAGTAGGCGATAACGTTTGTATTGTAATGCATTGTAATACTACATTGACATTGAAGTGAATATATGAACATTATAGGCTATTATATTATAGGCTTTTGAGTAGTAGGCGATAACGTTTGTATTGTAATGCATTGTAATACTACATTGACATTGAAGTGAATATATGAACATTATAG
>NW_028151600.1:0-22500 GCF_964638095.1 Poromitra crassiceps | reverse complement strand
ATTCCAACGCATCCAACCAGAGCTCTCTACGACCTTCCTAGCCGGAGTTGTAGTTCTTTATTTTTTTGTAGTTCTTATTTTTGTAACCAGGAAGTGGCCGCCATTATGCTAATTAGGTGACGCTGATTCCAACGCATCCTTCACGAGCTCTCTATGACCTTCCTAGCCAGAGTTGTAGTTTATTTTTTTGTAGTTCTTATTTTTGTAACCAGGAAGTGGCCGCCATTATGCTAATTAGGTGACGCTGATTCCAACGCATCCTTCACAAGCTCTCTATGACCTTCCTAGCCAGAGTTGTAGTTCTTTATTTTTTTGTAGTTCTTATTTTTGTAACCAGGAAGTGGCCGCCATTATGCTAATTAGGTGACGCTGATTCCAACGCATCCTTCACGAGCTCTCTATGACCTTCCTAGCCAGAGTTGTAGTTCTTTATTTTTTTGTAGTTCTTATTTTTGTAACCAGGAAGTGGCCGCCATTATGCTAATTAGGTGACGCTGATTCCAACGCATCCTTCACGAGCTCTCTACGACCTTCCTAGCCGGAGTTGTAGTTCTTTATTTTTTTGTAGTTCTTATTTTTGTAACCAGGAAGTGGCCGCCATTATGCTAATTAGGTGACGCTGATTCCAACGCATCCTTCACGAGCTCTCTACGACCTTCCTAGCCAGAGTTGTAGTTCTTTATTTTTTTGTAGTTCTTATTTTTGTAACCAGGAAGTGGCCGCCATTATGCTAATTAGGTAACGCTGATTCCAACGCATCCTTCACGAGCTCTCTACGACCTTCCTAGCCAGAGTTGTAGTTCCTTATTTTTTTGTAGTTCTTATTTTTGTAACCAGGAAGTGGCCGCCATTATGCTAATTAGGTGACGCTGATTCCAACGCATCCTTCACGAGCTCTCTACGACCTTCCTAGCCAGAGTTGTAGTTCTTTATTTTTTTGTAGTTCTTATTTTTGTAACCAGGAAGTGGCCGCCATTATGCTAATTAGGTGACGCTGATTCCAACGCATCCTTCACGAGCTCTCTACGACCTTCCTAGCCGGAGTTGTAGTTCTTTATTTTTTTGTAGTTCTTATTTTGTAACCAGGAAGTGGCCGCCATTATGCTAATTAGGTGACGCTGATTCCAAAGCATCCTTCACGAGCTCTCTACGACCTTCCTAGCCGGAGTTGTAGTTCTTTATTTTTTTGTAGTTCTTATTTTTGTAACCAGGAAGTGGTCGCCATTATGCTAATTAGGTGACGCTGATTCCAACGCATCCTTCACGAGCTCTCTACGACCTTCCTAGCCGGAGTTGTAGTTCTTTATTTTTTTGTAGTTCTTATTTTTGTAACCAGGAAGTGGCCGCCATTATGCTAATTAGGTGACGCTGATTACAACGCATCCTTCACGAGCTCTCTACGACCTTCCTAGCCGGAGTTGTAGTTCTTTATTTTTTTGTAGTTCTTATTTTTGTAACCAGGAAGTGGCCGCCATTATGCTAATTAGGTAACGCTGATTCCAACGCATCCTTCACGAGCTCTCTACGACCTTCCTAGCCAGAGTTGTAGTTCTTTATTTTTTTGTAGTTCTTATTTTTGTAACCAGGAAGTGGCCGCCATTATGCTAATTAGGTAACGCTGATTCCAACGCATCCTTCACGAGCTCTCTACGACCTTCCTAGCCAGAGTTGTAGTTCTTTATTTTTTTGTAGTTCTTATTTTTGTAACCAGGAAGTGGCCGCCATTATGCTAATTAGGTAACGCTGATTCCAACGCATCCTTCACGAGCTCTCTACGACCTTCCTAGCCAGAGTTGTAGTTCCTTATTTTTTTGTAGTTCTTATTTTTGTAACCAGGAAGTGGCCGCCATTATGCTAATTAGGTGACGCTGATTCCAACGCATCCTTCACGAGCTCTCTACGACCTTCCTAGCCGGAGTTGTAGTTCTTTATTTTTTTGTAGTTCTTATTTTTGTAACCAGGAAGTGGCCGCCATTATGCTAATTAGGTGACGCTGATTCCAACGCATCCTTCACGAGCTCTCTACGACCTTCCTAGCCGGAGTTGTAGTTCTTTATTTTTTGTAGTTCTTATTTTTGTAACCAGGAAGTGGTCGCCATTATGCTAATTAGGTGACGCTGATTCCAACGCATCCTTCACGAGCTCTCTACGACCTTCCTAGCCGGAGTTGTAGTTCTTTATTTTTTTGTAGTTCTTATTTTTGTAACCAAAAAGTGGCCGCCATTATGCTAATTAGGTGACGCTGATTCCAACGCATCCTTCACGAGCTCTCTACGACCTTCCTAGCCGGAGTTGTAGTTCTTTATTTTTTTGTAGTTCTTATTTTTGTAACCAGGAAGTGGCCGCCATTATGCTAATTAGGTGACGCTGATTCCAACGCATCCTTCACGAGCTCTCTATGACCTTCCTAGCCGGAGTTGTAGTTCTTTATTTTTTTGTAGTTCTTATTTTTGTAACCAGGAAGTGGCCGCCATTATGCTAATTAGGTGACGCTGATTACAACGCATCCTTCACGAGCTCTCTACGACCTTCCTAGCCGGAGTTGTAGTTCTTTATTTTTTTGTAGTTCTTATTTTTGTAACCAGGAAGTGGCCGCCATTATGCTAATTAGGTAACGCTGATTCCAACGCATCCTTCACGAGCTCTCTACGACCTTCCTAGCCAGAGTTGTAGTTCTTTATTTTTTTGTAGTTCTTATTTTTGTAACCAGGAAGTGGCCGCCATTATGCTAATTAGGTAACGCTGATTCCAACGCATCCTTCACGAGCTCTCTACGACCTTCCTAGCCAGAGTTGTAGTTCCTTATTTTTTTGTAGTTCTTATTTTTGTAACCAGGAAGTGGCCGCCATTATGCTAATTAGGTGACGCTGATTCCAACGCATCCTTCACGAGCTCTCTACGACCTTCCTAGCCGGAGTTGTAGTTCTTTATTTTTTTGTAGTTCTTATTTTTGTAATCAGGAAGTGGCCGCCATTATGCTAATTAGGTGACGCTGATTCCAACGCATCCTTCACGAGCTCTCTACGACCTTCCTAGCCGGAGTTGTAGTTCTTTATTTTTTTGTAGTTTCATAACCCTAACCCTAGGTGCTAGTCTGGGTTAGACAATTGCTCGGCAACGAAACTCCTGAGCGAAAAGGGCCCCATACATTTTCTGCTCCCTTTTGGACAAGGAATCCAACTGCGCCATGCGCGGGCCTCTCCGGGCACCGTAAAAAACCTCATTTTCGTAACCCTAACCCTAGATGTGGGTATGGCAATTTGCAATGGTTCGGCAACGAAACTCCTGAGCGAAAAGGGCCCCATACGTTTTCTGCTCCCTTTTGGACCAGGAATCCAACTGCGCCATGCGCAGGCCTCTCCGGGCACCGTATAGGTGCTAGTCGGGGTTAGACAATTGCCATGCAAAAAGGCCTGGCACATTTGGAGGAATATTGATAGAAAACTACCTGTTATTATTGAACCATTCCACTTCAGACTCATAGTACCTCACCCCGGGGGTTCACCCAGAAACTTTCAAAACAAACTGATGTAGCATTTCAGAATAAAAGCCTTCTAACTATTCATATTTCACTGCATCACATGTACATTTGGAGGAATATTGATAGAAAACTACCTGTTATTATTGAACCATTCCACTTCACACTCATAGTACTCCACCCCAGGAACCAGGAATCCAACTGCGCCATGCGCGGGCCTCTCCGGGCACCGTAAAAAACCTCATTTTCGTAACCCTAACCCTAGATGTGGGTATGGCAATTTGCAATGGTTCGGCAACGAAACTCCTGAGCGAAAAGGGCCCCATACGTTTTCTGCTCCCTTTTGGACCAGGAATCCAACTGCGCCATGCGCGGGCCTCTCCGGGCACCGTAAAAAACCTCATTTTCGTAACCCTAACCCTAGGTGCTAGTCGGGGTTAGACAATTGCTCGGCAACGAAACTCCTGAGCGAAAAGGGCCCCATACATTTTCTGCTCCCTTTTGGACCAGGAATCCAACTGCGCCATGCGCGGGCCTCTCCGGGCACCGTAAAAAAACTCATTTTCGTAACCCTAACCCTAGATGTGGGTATGGCAATTTGCAATGGTTCGGCAACGAAACTCCTGAGCGAAAAGGGCCCCATACTTTTTCTGCTCCCTTTTGGACCAGGAATCCAACTGCGCCATGCGCGGGCCTCTGCGGGCACCGTAAAAAACCTCATTTTCGTAACCCTAACCCTAGGTGCTAGTCGGGGTTAGACAATTGCTCGGCAACGAAACTCCTGAGCGAAAAGGGCCCCATACGTTTTCTGCTCCCTTTTGGACCAGGAATCCAACTGCGCCATGCGCGGGCCTCTCCGGGCACCGTAAAAAACCTCATTTTCGTAACCCTAACCCTAGATGTGGGTATGGCAATTTGCAATGGTTCGGCAACGAAACTCCTGAGCGAAAAGGGCCCCATACGTTTTCTGCTCCCTTTTGGACCAGGAATCCAACTGCGCCATGCGCGGGCCTCTCCGGGCACCGTAAAAAACCTCATTTTCGTAACCCTAACCCTAGGTGCTAGTCGGGGTTAGACAATTGCTCGGCAACGAAACTCCTGAGCGAAAAGGGCCCCATACGTTTTCTGCTCCCTTTTGGACCAGGAATCCAACTGCGCCATGCGCGGGCCTCTCCGGGCACCGTAAAAAAACTCATTTTCGTAACCCTAACCCTAGATGTGGGTATGGCAATTTGCAATGGTTCGGCAACGAAACTCCTGAGCGAAAAGGGCCCCATACGTTTTCTGCTCCCTTTTGGACCAGGAATCCAACTGCGCCATGCGCGGGCCTCTGCGGGCACCGTAAAAAACCTCATTTTCGTAACCCTAACCCTAGGTGCTAGTCGGGGTTAGACAATTGCTCGGCAACGAAACTCCTGAGCGAAAAGGGCCCCATACGTTTTCTGCTCCCTTTTGGACCAGGAATCCAACTGCGCCATGCGCGGGCCTCTCCGGGCACCGTAAAAAACCTCATTTTCGTAACCCTAACCCTAGATGTGGGTATGGCAATTTGCAATGGTTCGGCAACGAAACTCCTGAGCGAAAAGGGCCCCATACGTTTTCTGCTCCCTTTTGGACCAGGAATCCAACTGCGCCATGCGCGGGCCTCTCCGGGCACCGTAAAAAACCTCATTTTCGTAACCCTAACCCTAGGTGCTAGTCGGGGTTAGACAATTGCTCGGCAACGAAACTCCTGAGCGAAAAGGGCCCCATACGTTTTCTGCTCCCTTTTGGACCAGGAATCCAACTGCGCCATGCGCGGGCCTCTCCGGGCACCGTAAAAAAACTCATTTTCGTAACCCTAACCCTAGATGTGGGTATGGCAATTTGCAATGGTTCGGCAACGAAACTCCTGAGCGAAAAGGGCCCCATACGTTTTCTGCTCCCTTTTGGACCAGGAATCCAACTGCGCCATGCGCGGGCCTCTGCGGGCACCGTAAAAAACCTCATTTTCGTAACCCTAACCCTAGGTGCTAGTCGGGGTTAGACAATTGCTCGGCAACGAAACTCCTGAGCGAAAAGGGCCCCATACGTTTTCTGCTCCCTTTTGGACCAGGAATCCAACTGCGCCATGCGCGGGCCTCTCCGGGCACCGTAAAAAACCTCATTTTCGTAACCCTAACCCTAGATGTGGGTATGGCAATTTGCAATGGTTCGGCAACGAAACTCCTGAGCGAAAAGGGCCCCATACGTTTTCTGCTCCCTTTTGGACCAGGAATCCAACTGCGCCATGCGCGGGCCTCTCCGGGCACCGTAAAAAACCTCATTTTCGTAACCCTAACCCTAGGTGCTAGTCGGGGTTAGACAATTGCTCGGCAACGAAACTCCTGAGCGAAAAGGGCCCCATACGTTTTCTGCTCCCTTTTGGACCAGGAATCCAACTGCGCCATGCGCGGGCCTCTCCGGGCACCGTAAAAAAACTCATTTTCGTAACCCTAACCCTAGATGTGGGTATGGCAATTTGCAATGGTTCGGCAACGAAACTCCTGAGCGAAAAGGGCCCCATACGTTTTCTGCTCCCTTTTGGACCAGGAATCCAACTGCGCCATGCGCGGGCCTCTGCGGGCACCGTAAAAAACCTCATTTTCGTAACCCTAACCCTAGGTGCTAGTCGGGGTTAGACAATTGCTCGGCAACGAAACTCCTGAGCGAAAAGGGCCCCATACGTTTTCTGCTCCCTTTTGGACCAGGAATCCAACTGCGCCATGCGCGGGCCTCTCCGGGCACCGTAAAAAACCTCATTTTCGTAACCCTAACCCTAGATGTGGGTATGGCAATTTGCAATGGTTCGGCAACGAAACTCCTGAGCGAAAAGGGCCCCATACGTTTTCTGCTCCCTTTTGGACCAGGAATCCAACTGCGCCATGCGCGGGCCTCTCCGGGCACCGTAAAAAACCTCATTTTCGTAACCCTAACCCTAGATGTGGGTATGGCAATTTGCAATGGTTCGGCAACGAAACTCCTGAGCGAAAAGGGCCCCATACGTTTTCTGCTCCCTTTTGGACCAGGAATCCAACTGCGCCATGCGCGGGCCTCTCCGGGCACCGTAAAAAACCTCATTTTCGTAACCCTAACCCTAGGTGCTAGTCGGGGTTAGACAATTGCTCGGCAACGAAACTCCTGAGCGAAAAGGGCCCCATACGTTTTCTGCTCCCTTTTGGACCAGGAATCCAACTGCGCCATGCGCGGGCCTCTCCGGGCACCGTAAAAAACCTCATTTTCGTAACCCTAACCCTAGATGTGGGTATGGCAATTTGCAATGGTTCGGCAACGAAACTCCTGAGCGAAAAGGGCCCCATACGTTTTCTGCTCCCTTTTGGACCAGGAATCCAACTGCGCCATGCGCGGGCCTCTGCGGGCACCGTAAAAAACCTCATTTTCGTAACCCTAACCCTAGGTGCTAGTCGGGGTTAGACAATTGCTCGGCAACGAAACTCCTGAGCGAAAAGGGCCCCATACGTTTTCTGCTCCCTTTTGGACCAGGAATCCAACTGCGCCATGCGCGGGCCTCTCCGGGCACCGTAAAAAAACTCATTTTCGTAACCCTAACCCTAGATGTGGGTATGGCAATTTGCAATGGTTCGGCAACGAAACTCCTGAGCGAAAAGGGCCCCATACGTTTTCTGCTCCCTTTTGGACCAGGAATCCAACTGCGCCATGCGCGGGCCTCTGCGGGCACCGTAAAAAACCTCATTTTCGTAACCCTAACCCTAGGTGCTAGTCGGGGTTAGACAATTGCTCGGCAACGAAACTCCTGAGCGAAAAGGGCCCCATACGTTTTCTGCTCCCTTTTGGACCAGGAATCCAACTGCGCCATGCGCGGGCCTCTCCGGGCACCGTAAAAAACCTCATTTTCGTAACCCTAACCCTAGATGTGGGTATGGCAATTTGCAATGGTTCGGCAACGAAACTCCTGAGCGAAAAGGGCCCCATACGTTTTCTGCTCCCTTTTGGACCAGGAATCCAACTGCGCCATGCGCGGGCCTCTCCGGGCACCGTAAAAAACCTCATTTTCGTAACCCTAACCCTAGGTGCTAGTCGGGGTTAGACAATTGCTCGGCAACGAAACTCCTGAGCGAAAAGGGCCCCATACGTTTTCTGCTCCCTTTTGGACCAGGAATCCAACTGCGCCATGCGCGGGCCTCTCCGGGCACCGTAAAAAAACTCATTTTCGTAACCCTAACCCTAGATGTGGGTATGGCAATTTGCAATGGTTCGGCAACGAAACTCCTGAGCGAAAAGGGCCCCATACGTTTTCTGCTCCCTTTTGGACCAGGAATCCAACTGCGCCATGCGCGGGCCTCTGCGGGCACCGTAAAAAACCTCATTTTCGTAACCCTAACCCTAGGTGCTAGTCGGGGTTAGACAATTGCTCGGCAACGAAACTCCTGAGCGAAAAGGGCCCCATACGTTTTCTGCTCCCTTTTGGACCAGGAATCCAACTGCGCCATGCGCGGGCCTCTCCGGGCACCGTAAAAAACCTCATTTTCGTAACCCTAACCCTAGATGTGGGTATGGCAATTTGCAATGGTTCGGCAACGAAACTCCTGAGCGAAAAGGGCCCCATACGTTTTCTGCTCCCTTTTGGACCAGGAATCCAACTGCGCCATGCGCGGGCCTCTGCGGGCACCGTAAAAAACCTCATTTTCGTAACCCTAACCCTAGGTGCTAGTCGGGGTTAGACAATTGCTCGGCAATGAAACTCCTGAGCGAAAAGGGCCCCATACGTTTTCTGCTCCCTTTTGGACCAGGAATCCAACTGCGCCATGCGCGGGCCTCTCCGGGCACCGTAAAAAAACTCATTTTCGTAACCCTAACCCTAGATGTGGGTATGGCAATTTGCAATGGTTCGGCAACGAAACTCCTGAGCGAAAAGGGCCCCATACGTTTTCTGCTCCCTTTTGGACCAGGAATCCAACTGCGCCATGCGCGGGCCTCTGCGGGCACCGTAAAAAACCTCATTTTCGTAACCCTAACCCTAGGTGCTAGTCGGGGTTAGACAATTGCTCGGCAACGAAACTCCTGAGCGAAAAGGGCCCCATACGTTTTCTGCTCCCTTTTGGACCAGGAATCCAACTGCGCCATGCGCGGGCCTCTCCGGGCACCGTAAAAAACCTCATTTTCGTAACCCTAACCCTAGATGTGGGTATGGCAATTTGCAATGGTTCGGCAACGAAACTCCTGAGCGAAAAGGGCCCCATACGTTTTCTGCTCCCTTTTGGACCAGGAATCCAACTGCGCCATGCGCGGGCCTCTGCGGGCACCGTAAAAAACCTCATTTTCGTAACCCTAACCCTAGGTGCTAGTCGGGGTTAGACAATTGCTCGGCAACGAAACTCCTGAGCGAAAAGGGCCCCATACGTTTTCTGCTCCCTTTTGGACCAGGAATCCAACTGCGCCATGCGCGGGCCTCTCCGGGCACCGTAAAAAACCTCATTT
This sequence comes from Poromitra crassiceps, assembly GCF_964638095.1. Taxonomy (NCBI): domain Eukaryota; kingdom Metazoa; phylum Chordata; class Actinopteri; order Beryciformes; family Melamphaidae; genus Poromitra; species Poromitra crassiceps. The sequence goes on along the minus strand of NW_028151600.1, from coordinate 13,544 downwards.
TCGTAACCCTAACCCTAGATGTGGGTATGGCAATTTGCAATGGTTCGGCAACGAAACTCCTGAGCGAAAAGGGCCCCATACGTTTTCTGCTCCCTTTTGGACCAGGAATCCAACTGCGCCATGCGCGGGCCTCTGCGGGCACCGTAAAAAACCTCATTTTCGTAACCCTAACCCTAGGTGCTAGTCGGGGTTAGACAATTGCTCGGCAACGAAACTCCTGAGCGAAAAGGGCCCCATACGTTTTCTGCTCCCTTTTGGACCAGGAATCCAACTGCGCCATGCGCGGGCCTCTCCGGGCACCGTAAAAAAACTCATTTTCGTAACCCTAACCCTAGATGTGGGTATGGCAATTTGCAATGGTTCGGCAACGAAACTCCTGAGCGAAAAGGGCCCCATACGTTTTCTGCTCCCTTTTGGACCAGGAATCCAACTGCGCCATGCGCGGGCCTCTCCGGGCACCGTAAAAAACCTCATTTTCGTAACCCTAACCCTAGGTGCTAGTCGGGGTTAGACAATTGCTCGGCAAAGAAACTCCTGAGCGAAAAGGGCCCCATACGTTTTCTGCTCCCTTTTGGACCAGGAATCCAACTGCGCCATGCGCGGGCCTCTCCGGGCACCGTAAAAAAACTCATTTTCGTAACCCTAACCCTAGATGTGGGTATGGCAATTTGCAATGGTTCGGCAACGAAACTCCTGAGCGAAAAGGGCCCCATACGTTTTCTGCTCCCTTTTGGACCAGGAATCCAACTGCGCCATGCGCGGGCCTCTGCGGGCACCGTAAAAAACCTCATTTTCGTAACCCTAACCCTAGGTGCTAGTCGGGGTTAGACAATTGCTCGGCAACGAAACTCCTGAGCGAAAAGGGCCCCATACGTTTTCTGCTCCCTTTTGGACCAGGAATCCAACTGCGCCATGCGCGGGCCTCTCCGGGCACCGTAAAAAACCTCATTTTCGTAACCCTAACCCTAGATGTGGGTATGGCAATTTGCAATGGTTCGGCAACGAAACTCCTGAGCGAAAAGGGCCCCATACGTTTTCTGCTCCCTTTTGGACCAGGAATCCAACTGCGCCATGCGCGGGCCTCTGCGGGCACCGTAAAAAACCTCATTTTCGTAACCCTAACCCTAGGTGCTAGTCGGGGTTAGACAATTGCTCGGCAACGAAACTCCTGAGCGAAAAGGGCCCCATACGTTTTCTGCTCCCTTTTGGACCAGGAATCCAACTGCGCCATGCGCGGGCCTCTCCGGGCACCGTAAAAAACCTCATTTTCGTAACCCTAACCCTAGATGTGGGTATGGCAATTTGCAATGGTTCGGCAACGAAACTCCTGAGCGAAAAGGGCCCCATACGTTTTCTGCTCCCTTTTGGACCAGGAATCCAACTGCGCCATGCGCGGGCCTCTCCGGGCACCGTAAAAAAACTCATTTTCGTAACCCTAACCCTAGATGTGGGTATGGCAATTTGCAATGGTTCGGCAACGAAACTCCTGAGCGAAAAGGGCCCCATACGTTTTCTGCTCCCTTTTGGACCAGGAATCCAACTGCGCCATGCGCGGGCCTCTGCGGGCACCGTAAAAAACCTCATTTTCGTAACCCTAACCCTAGGTGCTAGTCGGGGTTAGACAATTGCTCGGCAACGAAACTCCTGAGCGAAAAGGGCCCCATACGTTTTCTGCTCCCTTTTGGACCAGGAATCCAACTGCGCCATGCGCGGGCCTCTCCGGGCACCGTAAAAAACCTCATTTTCGTAACCCTAACCCTAGATGTGGGTATGGCAATTTGCAATGGTTCGGCAACGAAACTCCTGAGCGAAAAGGGCCCCATACGTTTTCTGCTCCCTTTTGGACCAGGAATCCAACTGCGCCATGCGCGGGCCTCTGCGGGCACCGTAAAAAACCTCATTTTCGTAACCCTAACCCTAGGTGCTAGTCGGGGTTAGACAATTGCTCGGCAACGAAACTCCTGAGCGAAAAGGGCCCCATACGTTTTCTGCTCCCTTTTGGACCAGGAATCCAACTGCGCCATGCGCGGGCCTCTCCGGGCACCGTAAAAAACCTCATTTTCGTAACCCTAACCCTAGATGTGGGTATGGCAATTTGCAATGGTTCGGCAACGAAACTCCTGAGCGAAAAGGGCCCCATACGTTTTCTGCTCCCTTTTGGACCAGGAATCCAACTGCGCCATGCGCGGGCCTCTCCGGGCACCGTAAAAAAACTCATTTTCGTAACCCTAACCCTAGATGTGGGTATGGCAATTTGCAATGGTTCGGCAACGAAACTCCTGAGCGAAAAGGGCCCCATACGTTTTCTGCTCCCTTTTGGACCAGGAATCCAACTGCGCCATGCGCGGGCCTCTGCGGGCACCGTAAAAAACCTCATTTTCGTAACCCTAACCCTAGGTGCTAGTCGGGGTTAGACAATTGCTCGGCAACGAAACTCCTGAGCGAAAAGGGCCCCATACGTTTTCTGCTCCCTTTTGGACCAGGAATCCAACTGCGCCATGCGCGGGCCTCTCCGGGCACCGTAAAAAACCTCATTTTCGTAACCCTAACCCTAGATGTGGGTATGGCAATTTGCAATGGTTCGGCAACGAAACTCCTGAGCGAAAAGGGCCCCATACGTTTTCTGCTCCCTTTTGGACCAGGAATCCAACTGCGCCATGCGCGGGCCTCTGCGGGCACCGTAAAAAACCTCATTTTCGTAACCCTAACCCTAGGTGCTAGTCGGGGTTAGACAATTGCTCGGCAACGAAACTCCTGAGCGAAAAGGGCCCCATACGTTTTCTGCTCCCTTTTGGACCAGGAATCCAACTGCGCCATGCGCGGGCCTCTCCGGGCACCGTAAAAAACCTCATTTTCGTAACCCTAACCCTAGATGTGGGTATGGCAATTTGCAATGGTTCGGCAACGAAACTCCTGAGCGAAAAGGGCCCCATACGTTTTCTGCTCCCTTTTGGACCAGGAATCCAACTGCGCCATGCGCGGGCCTCTGCGGGCACCGTAAAAAACCTCATTTTCGTAACCCTAACCCTAGGTGCTAGTCGGGGTTAGACAATTGCTCGGCAACGAAACTCCTGAGCGAAAAGGGCCCCATACGTTTTCTGCTCCCTTTTGGACCAGGAATCCAACTGCGCCATGCGCGGGCCTCTCCGGGCACCGTAAAAAACCTCATTTTCGTAACCCTAACCCTAGATGTGGGTATGGCAATTTGCAATGGTTCGGCAACGAAACTCCTGAGCGAAAAGGGCCCCATACGTTTTCTGCTCCCTTTTGGACCAGGAATCCAACTGCGCCATGCGCGGGCCTCTCCGGGCACCGTAAAAAACCTCATTTTCGTAACCCTAACCCTAGGTGCTAGTCGGGGTTAGACAATTGCTCGGCAACGAAACTCCTGAGCGAAAAGGGCCCCATACGTTTTCTGCTCCCTTTTGGACCAGGAATCCAACTGCGCCATGCGCGGGCCTCTCCGGGCACCGTAAAAAAACTCATTTTCGTAACCCTAACCCTAGATGTGGGTATGGCAATTTGCAATGGTTCGGCAACGAAACTCCTGAGCGAAAAGGGCCCCATACGTTTTCTGCTCCCTTTTGGACCAGGAATCCAACTGCGCCATGCGCGGGCCTCTGCGGGCACCGTAAAAAACCTCATTTTCGTAACCCTAACCCTAGGTGCTAGTCGGGGTTAGACAATTGCTCGGCAACGAAACTCCTGAGCGAAAAGGGCCCCATACGTTTTCTGCTCCCTTTTGGACCAGGAATCCAACTGCGCCATGCGCGGGCCTCTCCGGGCACCGTAAAAAACCTCATTTTCGTAACCCTAACCCTAGGTGCTAGTCGGGGTTAGACAATTGCTCGGCAACGAAACTCCTGAGCGAAAAGGGCCCCATACGTTTTCTGCTCCCTTTTGGACCAGGAATCCAACTGCGCCATGCGCGGGCCTCTCCGGGCACCGTAAAAAACCTCATTTTCGTAACCCTAACCCTAGATGTGGGTATGGCAATTTGCAATGGTTCGGCAACGAAACTCCTGAGCGAAAAGGGCCCCATACGTTTTCTGCTCCCTTTTGGACCAGGAATCCAACTGCGCCATGCGCGGGCCTCTGCGGGCACCGTAAAAAACCTCATTTTCGTAACCCTAACCCTAGGTGCTAGTCGGGGTTAGACAATTGCTCGGCAACGAAACTCCTGAGCGAAAAGGGCCCCATACGTTTTCTGCTCCCTTTTGGACCAGGAATCCAACTGCGCCATGCGCGGGCCTCTCCGGGCACCGTAAAAAACCTCATTTTCGTAACCCTAACCCTAGATGTGGGTATGGCAATTTGCAATGGTTCGGCAACGAAACTCCTGAGCGAAAAGGGCCCCATACGTTTTCTGCTCCCTTTTGGACCAGGAATCCAACTGCGCCATGCGCGGGCCTCTGCGGGCACCGTAAAAAACCTCATTTTCGTAACCCTAACCCTAGGTGCTAGTCGGGGTTAGACAATTGCTCGGCAACGAAACTCCTGAGCGAAAAGGGCCCCATACGTTTTCTGCTCCCTTTTGGACCAGGAATCCAACTGCGCCATGCGCGGGCCTCTCCGGGCACCGTAAAAAACCTCATTTTCGTAACCCTAACCCTAGATGTGGGTATGGCAATTTGCAATGGTTCGGCAACGAAACTCCTGAGCGAAAAGGGCCCCATACGTTTTCTGCTCCCTTTTGGACCAGGAATCCAACTGCGCCATGCGCGGGCCTCTCCGGGCACCGTAAAAAACCTCATTTTCGTAACCCTAACCCTAGGTGCTAGTCGGGGTTAGACAATTGCTCGGCAACGAAACTCCTGAGCGAAAAGGGCCCCATACGTTTTCTGCTCCCTTTTGGACCAGGAATCCAACTGCGCCATGCGCGGGCCTCTCCGGGCACCGTAAAAAAACTCATTTTCGTAACCCTAACCCTAGATGTGGGTATGGCAATTTGCAATGGTTCGGCAACGAAACTCCTGAGCGAAAAGGGCCCCATACGTTTTCTGCTCCCTTTTGGACCAGGAATCCAACTGCGCCATGCGCGGGCCTCTGCGGGCACCGTAAAAAACCTCATTTTCGTAACCCTAACCCTAGGTGCTAGTCGGGGTTAGACAATTGCTCGGCAACGAAACTCCTGAGCGAAAAGGGCCCCATACGTTTTCTGCTCCCTTTTGGACCAGGAATCCAACTGCGCCATGCGCGGGCCTCTCCGGGCACCGTAAAAAACCTCATTTTCGTAACCCTAACCCTAGGTGCTAGTCGGGGTTAGACAATTGCTCGGCAACGAAACTCCTGAGCGAAAAGGGCCCCATACGTTTTCTGCTCCCTTTTGGACCAGGAATCCAACTGCGCCATGCGCGGGCCTCTCCGGGCACCGTAAAAAAACTCATTTTCGTAACCCTAACCCTAGATGTGGGTATGGCAATTTGCAATGGTTCGGCAACGAAACTCCTGAGCGAAAAGGGCCCCATACGTTTTCTGCTCCCTTTTGGACCAGGAATCCAACTGCGCCATGCGCGGGCCTCTGCGGGCACCGTAAAAAACCTCATTTTCGTAACCCTAACCCTAGGTGCTAGTCGGGGTTAGACAATTGCTCGGCAACGAAACTCCTGAGCGAAAAGGGCCCCATACGTTTTCTGCTCCCTTTTGGACCAGGAATCCAACTGCGCCATGCGCGGGCCTCTCCGGGCACCGTAAAAAACCTCATTTTCGTAACCCTAACCCTAGATGTGGGTATGGCAATTTGCAATGGTTCGGCAACGAAACTCCTGAGCGAAAAGGGCCCCATACGTTTTCTGCTCCCTTTTGGACCAGGAATCCAACTGCGCCATGCGCGGGCCTCTGCGGGCACCGTAAAAAACCTCATTTTCGTAACCCTAACCCTAGGTGCTAGTCGGGGTTAGACAATTGCTCGGCAACGAAACTCCTGAGCGAAAAGGGCCCCATACGTTTTCTGCTCCCTTTTGGACCAGGAATCCAACTGCGCCATGCGCGGGCCTCTCCGGGCACCGTAAAAAACCTCATTTTCGTAACCCTAACCCTAGATGTGGGTATGGCAATTTGCAATGGTTCGGCAACGAAACTCCTGAGCGAAAAGGGCCCCATACGTTTTCTGCTCCCTTTTGGACCAGGAATCCAACTGCGCCATGCGCGGGCCTCTCCGGGCACCGTAAAAAAACTCATTTTCGTAACCCTAACCCTAGATGTGGGTATGGCAATTTGCAATGGTTCGGCAACGAAACTCCTGAGCGAAAAGGGCCCCATACGTTTTCTGCTCCCTTTTGGACCAGGAATCCAACTGCGCCATGCGCGGGCCTCTGCGGGCACCGTAAAAAACCTCATTTTCGTAACCCTAACCCTAGGTGCTAGTCGGGGTTAGACAATTGCTCGGCAACGAAACTCCTGAGCGAAAAGGGCCCCATACGTTTTCTGCTCCCTTTTGGACCAGGAATCCAACTGCGCCATGCGCGGGCCTCTCCGGGCACCGTAAAAAACCTCATTTTCGTAACCCTAACCCTAGATGTGGGTATGGCAATTTGCAATGGTTCGGCAACGAAACTCCTGAGCGAAAAGGGCCCCATACGTTTTCTGCTCCCTTTTGGACCAGGAATCCAACTGCGCCATGCGCGGGCCTCTGCGGGCACCGTAAAAAACCTCATTTTCGTAACCCTAACCCTAGGTGCTAGTCGGGGTTAGACAATTGCTCGGCAACGAAACTCCTGAGCGAAAAGGGCCCCATACGTTTTCTGCTCCCTTTTGGACCAGGAATCCAACTGCGCCATGCGCGGGCCTCTCCGGGCACCGTAAAAAAACTCATTTTCGTAACCCTAACCCTAGATGTGGGTATGGCAATTTGCAATGGTTCGGCAACGAAACTCCTGAGCGAAAAGGGCCCCATACGTTTTCTGCTCCCTTTTGGACCAGGAATCCAACTGCGCCATGCGCGGGCCTCTGCGGGCACCGTAAAAAACCTCATTTTCGTAACCCTAACCCTAGGTGCTAGTCGGGGTTAGACAATTGCTCGGCAACGAAACTCCTGAGCGAAAAGGGCCCCATACGTTTTCTGCTCCCTTTTGGACCAGGAATCCAACTGCGCCATGCGCGGGCCTCTCCGGGCACCGTAAAAAACCTCATTTTCGTAACCCTAACCCTAGATGTGGGTATGGCAATTTGCAATGGTTCGGCAACGAAACTCCTGAGCGAAAAGGGCCCCATACGTTTTCTGCTCCCTTTTGGACCAGGAATCCAACTGCGCCATGCGCGGGCCTCTCCGGGCACCGTATAGGTGCTAGTCGGGGTTAGACAATTGCCATGCAAAAAGGCCTGGCACATTTGGAGGAATATTGATAGAAAACTACCTGTTATTATTGAACCATTCCACTTCAGACTCATAGTACCTCACCCCGGGGGTTCACCCAGAAACTTTCAAAACAAACTGATGTAGCATTTCAGAATAAAAGCCTTCTAACTATTCATATTTCACTGCATCACATGTACATTTGGAGGAATATTGATAGAAAACTACCTGTTATTATTGAACCATTCCACTTCACACTCATAGTACTCCACCCCAGGAACCAGGAATCCAACTGCGCCATGCGCGGGCCTCTCCGGGCACCGTAAAAAACCTCATTTTCGTAACCCTAACCCTAGATGTGGGTATGGCAATTTGCAATGGTTCGGCAACGAAACTCCTGAGCGAAAAGGGCCCCATACGTTTTCTGCTCCCTTTTGGACCAGGAATCCAACTGCGCCATGCGCGGGCCTCTCCGGGCACCGTAAAAAACCTCATTTTCGTAACCCTAACCCTAGGTGCTAGTCGGGGTTAGACAATTGCTCGGCAACGAAACTCCTGAGCGAAAAGGGCCCCATACATTTTCTGCTCCCTTTTGGACCAGGAATCCAACTGCGCCATGCGCGGGCCTCTCCGGGCACCGTAAAAAACCTCATTTTCGTAACCCTAACCCTAGATGTGGGTATGGCAATTTGCAATGGTTCGGCAACGAAACTCCTGAGCGAAAAGGGCCCCATACGTTTTCTGCTCCCTTTTGGACCAGGAATCCAACTGCGCCATGCGCGGGCCTCTGCGGGCACCGTAAAAAACCTCATTTTCGTAACCCTAACCCTAGGTGCTAGTCGGGGTTAGACAATTGCTCGGCAACGAAACTCCTGAGCGAAAAGGGCCCCATACGTTTTCTGCTCCCTTTTGGACCAGGAATCCAACTGCGCCATGCGCGGGCCTCTCCGGGCACCGTAAAAAACCTCATTTTCGTAACCCTAACCCTAGATGTGGGTATGGCAATTTGCAATGGTTCGGCAACGAAACTCCTGAGCGAAAAGGGCCCCATACGTTTTCTGCTCCCTTTTGGACCAGGAATCCAACTGCGCCATGCGCGGGCCTCTCCGGGCACCGTAAAAAACCTCATTTTCGTAACCCTAACCCTAGGTGCTAGTCGGGGTTAGACAATTGCTCGGCAACGAAACTCCTGAGCGAAAAGGGCCCCATACGTTTTCTGCTCCCTTTTGGACCAGGAATCCAACTGCGCCATGCGCGGGCCTCTCCGGGCACCGTAAAAAAACTCATTTTCGTAACCCTAACCCTAGATGTGGGTATGGCAATTTGCAATGGTTCGGCAACGAAACTCCTGAGCGAAAAGGGCCCCATACGTTTTCTGCTCCCTTTTGGACCAGGAATCCAACTGCGCCATGCGCGGGCCTCTGCGGGCACCGTAAAAAACCTCATTTTCGTAACCCTAACCCTAGGTGCTAGTCGGGGTTAGACAATTGCTCGGCAACGAAACTCCTGAGCGAAAAGGGCCCCATACGTTTTCTGCTCCCTTTTGGACCAGGAATCCAACTGCGCCATGCGCGGGCCTCTCCGGGCACCGTAAAAAACCTCATTTTCGTAACCCTAACCCTAGGTGCTAGTCGGGTTAGACAATTGCTCGGCAACGAAACTCCTGAGCGAAAAGGGCCCCATACGTTTTCTGCTCCCTTTTGGACCAGGAATCCAACTGCGCCATGCGCGGGCCTCTCCGGGCACCGTAAAAAAACTCATTTTCGTAACCCTAACCCTAGATGTGGGTATGGCAATTTGCAATGGTTCGGCAACGAAACTCCTGAGCGAAAAGGGCCCCATACGTTTTCTGCTCCCTTTTGGACCAGGAATCCAACTGCGCCATGCGCGGGCCTCTGCGGGCACCGTAAAAAACCTCATTTTCGTAACCCTAACCCTAGGTGCTAGTCGGGGTTAGACAATTGCTCGGCAACGAAACTCCTGAGCGAAAAGGGCCCCATACGTTTTCTGCTCCCTTTTGGACCAGGAATCCAACTGCGCCATGCGCGGGCCTCTCCGGGCACCGTAAAAAACCTCATTTTCGTAACCCTAACCCTAGATGTGGGTATGGCAATTTGCAATGGTTCGGCAACGAAACTCCTGAGCGAAAAGGGCCCCATACGTTTTCTGCTCCCTTTTGGACCAGGAATCCAACTGCGCCATGCGCGGGCCTCTGCGGGCACCGTAAAAAACCTCATTTTCGTAACCCTAACCCTAGGTGCTAGTCGGGGTTAGACAATTGCTCGGCAACGAAACTCCTGAGCGAAAAGGGCCCCATACGTTTTCTGCTCCCTTTTGGACCAGGAATCCAACTGCGCCATGCGCGGGCCTCTCCGGGCACCGTAAAAAACCTCATTTTCGTAACCCTAACCCTAGATGTGGGTATGGCAATTTGCAATGGTTCGGCAACGAAACTCCTGAGCGAAAAGGGCCCCATACGTTTTCTGCTCCCTTTTGGACCAGGAATCCAACTGCGCCATGCGCGGGCCTCTCCGGGCACCGTAAAAAAACTCATTTTCGTAACCCTAACCCTAGATGTGGGTATGGCAATTTGCAATGGTTCGGCAACGAAACTCCTGAGCGAAAAGGGCCCCATACGTTTTCTGCTCCCTTTTGGACCAGGAATCCAACTGCGCCATGCGCGGGCCTCTGCGGGCACCGTAAAAAACCTCATTTTCGTAACCCTAACCCTAGGTGCTAGTCGGGGTTAGACAATTGCTCGGCAACGAAACTCCTGAGCGAAAAGGGCCCCATACGTTTTCTGCTCCCTTTTGGACCAGGAATCCAACTGCGCCATGCGCGGGCCTCTCCGGGCACCGTAAAAAACCTCATTTTCGTAACCCTAACCCTAGATGTGGGTATGGCAATTTGCAATGGTTCGGCAACGAAACTCCTGAGCGAAAAGGGCCCCATACGTTTTCTGCTCCCTTTTGGACCAGGAATCCAACTGCGCCATGCGCGGGCCTCTGCGGGCACCGTAAAAAACCTCATTTTCGTAACCCTAACCCTAGGTGCTAGTCGGGGTTAGACAATTGCTCGGCAACGAAACTCCTGAGCGAAAAGGGCCCCATACGTTTTCTGCTCCCTTTTGGACCAGGAATCCAACTGCGCCATGCGCGGGCCTCTCCGGGCACCGTAAAAAAACTCATTTTCGTAACCCTAACCCTAGATGTGGGTATGGCAATTTGCAATGGTTCGGCAACGAAACTCCTGAGCGAAAAGGGCCCCATACGTTTTCTGCTCCCTTTTGGACCAGGAATCCAACTGCGCCATGCGCGGGCCTCTGCGGGCACCGTAAAAAACCTCATTTTCGTAACCCTAACCCTAGGTGCTAGTCGGGGTTAGACAATTGCTCGGCAACGAAACTCCTGAGCGAAAAGGGCCCCATACGTTTTCTGCTCCCTTTTGGACCAGGAATCCAACTGCGCCATGCGCGGGCCTCTCCGGGCACCGTAAAAAACCTCATTTTCGTAACCCTAACCCTAGATGTGGGTATGGCAATTTGCAATGGTTCGGCAACGAAACTCCTGAGCGAAAAGGGCCCCATACGTTTTCTGCTCCCTTTTGGACCAGGAATCCAACTGCGCCATGCGCGGGCCTCTCCGGGCACCGTATAGGTGCTAGTCGGGGTTAGACAATTGCCATGCAAAAAGGCCTGGCACATTTGGAGGAATATTGATAGAAAACTACCTGTTATTATTGAACCATTCCACTTCAGACTCATAGTACCTCACCCCGGGGGTTCACCCAGAAACTTTCAAAACAAACTGATGTAGCATTTCAGAATAAAAGCCTTCTAACTATTCATATTTCACTGCATCACATGTACATTTGGAGGAATATTGATAGAAAACTACCTGTTATTATTGAACCATTCCACTTCACACTCATAGTACTCCACCCCAGGAACCAGGAATCCAACTGCGCCATGCGCGGGCCTCTCCGGGCACCGTAAAAAACCTCATTTTCGTAACCCTAACCCTAGATGTGGGTATGGCAATTTGCAATGGTTCGGCAACGAAACTCCTGAGCGAAAAGGGCCCCATACGTTTTCTGCTCCCTTTTGGACCAGGAATCCAACTGCGCCATGCGCGGGCCTCTCCGGGCACCGTAAAAAACCTCATTTTCGTAACCCTAACCCTAGGTGCTAGTCGGGGTTAGACAATTGCTCGGCAACGAAACTCCTGAGCGAAAAGGGCCCCATACATTTTCTGCTCCCTTTTGGACCAGGAATCCAACTGCGCCATGCGCGGGCCTCTCCGGGCACCGTAAAAAACCTCATTTTCGTAACCCTAACCCTAGATGTGGGTATGGCAATTTGCAATGGTTCGGCAACGAAACTCCTGAGCGAAAAGGGCCCCATACGTTTTCTGCTCCCTTTTGGACCAGGAATCCAACTGCGCCATGCGCGGGCCTCTGCGGGCACCGTAAAAAACCTCATTTTCGTAACCCTAACCCTAGGTGCTAGTCGGGGTTAGACAATTGCTCGGCAACGAAACTCCTGAGCGAAAAGGGCCCCATACGTTTTCTGCTCCCTTTTGGACCAGGAATCCAACTGCGCCATGCGCGGGCCTCTCCGGGCACCGTAAAAAAACTCATTTTCGTAACCCTAACCCTAGATGTGGGTATGGCAATTTGCAATGGTTCGGCAACGAAACTCCTGAGCGAAAAGGGCCCCATACGTTTTCTGCTCCCTTTTGGACCAGGAATCCAACTGCGCCATGCGCGGGCCTCTGCGGGCACCGTAAAAAACCTCATTTTCGTAACCCTAACCCTAGGTGCTAGTCGGGGTTAGACAATTGCTCGGCAACGAAACTCCTGAGCGAAAAGGGCCCCATACGTTTTCTGCTCCCTTTTGGACCAGGAATCCAACTGCGCCATGCGCGGGCCTCTCCGGGCACCGTAAAAAACCTCATTTTCGTAACCCTAACCCTAGATGTGGGTATGGCAATTTGCAATGGTTCGGCAACGAAACTCCTGAGCGAAAAGGGCCCCATACGTTTTCTGCTCCCTTTTGGACCAGGAATCCAACTGCGCCATGCGCGGGCCTCTCCGGGCACCGTAAAAAACCTCATTTTCGTAACCCTAACCCTAGGTGCTAGTCGGGGTTAGACAATTGCTCGGCAACGAAACTCCTGAGCGAAAAGGGCCCCATACGTTTTCTGCTCCCTTTTGGACCAGGAATCCAACTGCGCCATGCGCGGGCCTCTCCGGGCACCGTAAAAAAACTCATTTTCGTACCCTAACCCTAGATGTGGGTATGGCAATTTGCAATGGTTCGGCAACGAAACTCCTGAGCGAAAAGGGCCCCATACGTTTTCTGCTCCCTTTTGGACCAGGAATCCAACTGCGCCATGCGCGGGCCTCTGCGGGCACCGTAAAAAACCTCATTTTCGTAACCCTAACCCTAGGTGCTAGTCGGGGTTAGACAATTGCTCGGCAACGAAACTCCTGAGCGAAAAGGGCCCCATACGTTTTCTGCTCCCTTTTGGACCAGGAATCCAACTGCGCCATGCGCGGGCCTCTCCGGGCACCGTAAAAAACCTCATTTTCGTAACCCTAACCCTAGATGTGGGTATGGCAATTTGCAATGGTTCGGCAACGAAACTCCTGAGCGAAAAGGGCCCCATACGTTTTCTGCTCCCTTTTGGACCAGGAATCCAACTGCGCCATGCGCGGGCCTCTCCGGGCACCGTAAAAAAACTCATTTTCGTAACCCTAACCCTAGATGTGGGTATGGCAATTTGCAATGGTTCGGCAACGAAACTCCTGAGCGAAAAGGGCCCCATACGTTTTCTGCTCCCTTTTGGACCAGGAATCCAACTGCGCCATGCGCGGGCCTCTGCGGGCACCGTAAAAAACCTCATTTTCGTAACCCTAACCCTAGGTGCTAGTCGGGGTTAGACAATTGCTCGGCAACGAAACTCCTGAGCGAAAAGGGCCCCATACGTTTTCTGCTCCCTTTTGGACCAGGAATCCAACTGCGCCATGCGCGGGCCTCTCCGGGCACCGTAAAAAACCTCATTTTCGTAACCCTAACCCTAGATGTGGGTATGGCAATTTGCAATGGTTCGGCAACGAAACTCCTGAGCGAAAAGGGCCCCATACGTTTTCTGCTCCCTTTTGGACCAGGAATCCAACTGCGCCATGCGCGGGCCTCTCCGGGCACCGTAAAAAACCTCATTTTCGTAACCCTAACCCTAGGTGCTAG
>NW_028151601.1:5000-12500 GCF_964638095.1 Poromitra crassiceps | reverse complement strand
AGTTAAAAAGCTTACAGCACCTGGTTATTCCCAGGCGGTCTCCCATCCAAGTACTAACCAGGCCCGACGCTGCTTAGCTTCCGAGATCGGACGAGATCGGGCGTGTGTTCAACGTGGTATGGCCGTAAGCAATTTTTGCCGCAGCAGGAAGCCCTTTTATACACGTTCAGAGCAGGGGTATTCTAGTGAAACTAAGGTGAAAACTAGGTGTGTGTGTGTGTGGGGTGGGGTATTTTAGTTAACAGATATAAAAACTAACCGTTAGGAAAAAAAACTGAAACGGTATTGTAGACTTACAAAACTAAAATAAAAAACAAGCATGAGGAGGCATCATGTTTGAGGACTGGGATGGTCTACATGACTGACTCAAAAGACCTTTTCCACAGCAGCCTTTTTAACATGTCATAGCGGGGTCTCTGTAAAGGTTACTGCACTGCCACTGGCCAGCAATGGTGTTCAAGGCTCTGTCTCCCTGGAGAGGCAGCAGAGCGCCCTCTGCTGCTTAGAAAGTAAAAAAGCTTACAGCACCTGGTATTCCCATGCGATCTCCCATCCAAGTACTAACCAGGCCCGACGCTGCTTAGCTTCCGAGATCGGACGAGATCGGGCTGTGTTCGACGTGGTATGGCCGTAAGCAATCTTTGCAGCAGCAGGAAGCCCTTTTATACACGTTCAGAGCAGGGGTATTCTAGTGAACTAAGGTGAAAAGCTAGTGTGTGTGTGTGTGTGTGTGTGGGGGTGGGTATTTTAGTTAACATATAAAAACTAACCGTTAGAAAAAAACTGAAACGGTATTGTAGACTTACAAAACTAAAATAAAAAACAAGCATGAGGAGGCATCATGTTTGAGACTGGGATGTCTACATGACTGACTCAAAAGACCTTTTCCACGGCAGCCATTTTAACATGTCATAGCGGGGTCTCTGTAAAGGTTACTGCACTGCCACTGGCCAGCAATGGTGTTCAAGGCTCTGTCTCCCCTGGAGAGGCAGCAGAGCGCCCTCTGCTGCCTTAGAAAGTTAAAAAGCTGACAGCACGTTGTATTCCCAGGCGGTCTCCCATCCCAAGTACTAACCAGGCCCGACGCTGCTTAGCTTCCGAGATTCGACGAGATCGGACGTGTTCAACGTGGTATGGCCGTAAGGAATTTTGCAGCAGCAGGAAGCCCTTTTATACACGTTCAGAGCAGGGGTATTCTAGTGAACTAAGGTGAAAACTAGGTGTGTGTTTGTGTGTGGGGTGGGGTATTTTAGTTAACAGATCTAAAAACTAACCGTTAGGAAAAAAAACTGAAACGGTATTGTAGACTTACAAAACTAAAATAAAAAACAAGCATGAGGAGGCATCATGTTTGAGACTGGGATGTCTACATGACTGACTCAAAAAGACCTTTTCCACAGCAGCCATTTTAACATGTCATAGCGGGGGTCTCTGTAAAGGTTACTGCACTGCCACTGGCCAGCAATGGTGTTCAAGGCTCTGTCTCCCCTGGAGAGGCAGCAGAGCGCCCTCTGCTGCTTAGAAAGTTAAAAAGCTTACAGCACCTGGTATTCCCAGGCGGTCTCCCATCAAGTACTAACCAGGCCCGACGCTGCTTAGCTTCCGAGATCGGACGAGATCGGGCGTGTTCAACGTGGTATGGCCGTAAGCAATTTTTGCCGCAGCAGGAAGCCCTTTTATACACGTTCAGAGCAGGGGTATTCTAGTGAACTAAGGTGAAAACTAGGTGTGTGTGTGTGTGGGGTGGGGTATTTTAGTTACAGATATAAAAACTAACCGTTAGGAAAAAAACTGAAACGGTATTGTAGACTTACAAAACTAAAATAAAAAACAAGCATGAGGAGGCATCATGTTTGAGACTGGGATGTCTACATGACTGACTCAAAAGACCTTTTCCACAGCAGCCTTTTTAACATGTCATAGCGGGGTCTCTGTAAAGGTTACTGCACTGCCACTGGCCAGCAATGGTGTTCAAGGCTCTGTCTCCCCTGGAGAGGCAGCAGAGCGCCCTCTGCTGCTTAGAAAGTTAAAAAGCTTACAGCACCTGGTATTCCCATGCGATCTCCCATCCAAGTACTAACCAGGCCCGACGCTGCTTAGCTTCCGAGATCGGACGAGATCGGGCGTGTTCGACGTGGTATGGCCGTAAGCAATCTTTGCAGCAGCAGGAAGCCCTTTTATACACGTTCAGAGCAGGGGTATTCTAGTGAACTAAGGTGAAAACTAGGTGTGTGTGTGTGTGTGTGTGTGTGGGGGTGGGGTATTTTAGTTAACATATAAAACTAACCGTTAGGAAAAAAACTGAAACGGTATTGTAGACTTACAAAACTAAAATAAAAAACAAGCATGAGGAGGCATCATGTTTGAGACTGGGATGTCTACATGGACTGACTCAAAAGACCTTTTCCACGGCAGCCATTTTAACATGTCATAGCGGGGTCTCTGTAAAGGTTACTGCACTGCCACTGGCCAGCAATGGTGTTCAAGGCTCTGTCTCCCTGGAGAGGCAGCAGAGCGCCTCTGCTGCTTAGAAAGTTAAAAAGCTGACAGCACGTTGTATTCCCAGGCGGTCCTCCCATCCAAGTACTAACCAGGCCGACGCTGCTTAGCTTCCGAGATCGGACGAGATCGGACGTGTTCAACGTGGTATGGCCGTAAGGAATTTTTGCAGCAGCAGGAAGCCCTTTTATACACGTTCAGAGCAGGGGTATTCTAGTGAACTAAGGTGAAAACTAGGTGTGTGTTTGTGTGTGGGGTGGGGTATTTTAGTTAACAGATCTAAAAACTAACCGTTAGGAAAAAAAAACTGAAAACGGTATTGTAGACTTACAAACTAAAATAAAAAACAAGCATGAGGAGGCATCATGTTTGAGGACTGGGATGGTCTACATGACTGACTCAAAAGACCTTTTCCACAGCAGCCAATTTTAACATGTCATAGCGGGGTCTCTGTAAAGGTTACTGCACTGCCACTGGCCAGCAATGGTGTTTCAAGGCTCTGTCTCCCCTGGAGAGGCAGCAGAGCGCCCTCTGCTGCTTAGAAAGTTAAAAAAGCTTACAGCACCTGGTATTCCCAGGCGGTCTCCCATCCAAGTACTAACCAGGCCCGACGCTGCTTAGCTTCCGAGATCGGACGAGATCGGGCGTGTTCAACGTGGTATGGCCGTAAGCAATTTTTGCCGCAGCAGGAAGCCCTTTTATACACGTTCAGAGCAGGGGTATTCTAGTGAACTAAGGTGAAAACTAGGTGTGTGTGTGTGTGGGGTGGGGTATTTTAGTTAACAGATATAAAAACTAACCGTTAGGAAAAAACTGAAACGGTATTGTAGACTTACAAAACTAAAATAAAAAACAAGCATGAGGAGGCATCATGTTTGAGACTGGGATGTCTACATGACTGACTCAAAAGACCTTTTCCACGGCAGCCATTTTAACATGTCATAGCGGGGTCTCTGTAAAGGTTACTGCACTGCCACTGGCCAGCAATGGTGTTCAAGGCTCTGTCTCCCTGGAGAGGCAGCAGAGCGCCCTCTGCTGCTTATGCTTAGAAAGTTAAAAAGCTGACAGCACGTTGTATTCCCAGGCGGTCTCCCATCCAAGTACTAACCAGGCCCGACGCTGCTTAGCTTCCGAGATCGGACGAGATCGGACGTGTTCAACGTGGTATGGCCGTAAGGAATTTTTGCAGCAGCAGGAAGCCCTTTTATACACGTTCAGAGCAGGGGTATTCTAGTGAACTAAGGTGAAAACTAGGTGTGTGTTTGTGTGTGGGGTGGGGTATTTTAGTTAACAGATCTAAAAACTAACCGTTAGGAAAAAAAACTGAAACGGTATTGTAGACTTACAAAACTAAAATAAAAAACAAGCATGAGGAGGCATCATGTTTGAGACTGGGATGTCTACATGACTGACTCAAAAGACCTTTTCCACAGCAGCCATTTTAACATGTCATAGCGGGGGTCTCTGTAAAGGTTACTGCACTGCCACTGGCCAGCAATGGTGTTCAAGGCTCTGTCTCCCCTGGAGAGGCAGCAGAGCGCCCCTCTGCTGCTTAGAAAGTTAAAAAGCTTACAGCACCTGGTATTCCCAGGCGGTCTCCCATCCAAGTACTAACCAGGCCCGACGCTGCTTAGCTTCCGAGATCGGACGAGGATCGGGCGTGTTCAACGTGGTATGGCCGTAAGCAATTTTTGCCGCAGCAGGAAGCCCTTTTATACACGTTCAGAGCAGGGTATTCTAGTGAACTAAGGTGAAAACTAGGTGTGTGTGTGTGTGTGGGGTGGGGTATTTTAGTTAACAGATATAAAAACTAACCGTTAGGAAAAAAACTGAAACGGTATTGTAGACTTACAAAACTAAAATAAAAAACAAGCATGAGGAGCATCATGTTTGAGACTGGGATGTCTACATGACTGACTCAAAATACCTTTTCCACAGCAGCCTTTTTAACATGTCATAGCGGGGTCTCTGTAAAGGTTACTGCACTGCCACTGGCCAGCAATGGTGTTCAAGGCTCTGTCTCCCCTGGAGAGGCAGCAGAGCGCCCTCTGCTGCTTAGAAAGTTAAAAAGCTTACAGCACCTGTATTCCCATGCGATCTCCCATCCAAGTACTAACCAGGCCCGACGCTGCTTAGCTTCCGAGATCGGACGAGATCGGGCGTGTTCGAGCTGGTATGGCCGTAAGCAATCTTTGCAGCAGCAGGAAGCCCTTTTATACACGTTCAGAGCAGGGGTATTCTAGTGAACTAAGGTGAAAACTAGGTGTGTTGTGTGTGTGTGTGTGTGGGGTGGGGTATTTTAGTTAACATATAAAAACTAACCGTTAGGAAAAAAACTGAAACGGTATTGTAGACTTACAAAACTAAAATAAAAAACAAGCATGAGGAGGCATCATGTTTGAGACTGGATGTCTACATGACTGACTCAAAAGACCTTTTCCACGGCAGCCATTTTAACATGTCATAGCGGGGTCTCTGTAAAGGTTACTGCACTGCCACTGGCCAGCAATGGTGTTCAAGGCTCTGTCTCCCCTGGAGAGCAGCAGAGCGCCCTCTGCTGCTTAGAAAGTTAAAAAGCTGACAGCACGTTGTATTCCCAGGCGGTCTCCCATCCAAGTACTAACCAGGCCCGACGCTGCTTAGCTTCCGAGATCGGACGAGATCGGACGTGTTCAACGTGGTATGGCCGTAAGGAATTTTTGCAGCAGCAGGAAGCCCTTTTATACACGTTCAGAGCAGGGGTATTCTAGTGAACTAAGGTGAAAACTAGGTGTGTGTTTGTGTGTGGGGTGGGGTATTTTAGTTAACAGATCTAAAAACTAACCGTTAGGAAAAAAAAACTGAAACGGTATTGTAGACTTACAAAACTAAAATAAAAAACAAGCATGAGGAGGCATCATGTTTGAGACTGGGATGTCTACATGACTGACTCAAAAGACCTTTTCCACAGCAGCCATTTTAACATGTCATAGGCGGGGTCTCTGTAAAGGTTACTGCACTGCCACTGGCCAGCAATGGTGTTCAAGGCTCTGTCTCCCCTGGAGAGGCAGCAGAGCGCCCTCTGCTGCTTAGAAAGTTAAAAAGCTTACAGCACCTGGTATTCCCAGGCGGTCTCCCATCCAAGTACTAACCAGGCCCGACGCTGCTTAGCTTCCGAGATCGGACGAGATCGGGCGTGTTCAACGTGGTATGGCCGTAAGCAATTTTTGCCGCAGCAGGAAGCCCTTTTATACACGTTCAGAGCAGGGGTATTCTAGTGAACTAAGGTGAAAACTAGGTGTGTGTGTGTGTGTGGGGTGGGGTATTTTAGTTAACAGATATAAAAACTAACCGTTAGGAAAAAAACTGAAACGGTATTGTAGACTTACAAAACTAAAATAAAAAACAAGCATGAGGAGGCATCATGTTTGAGACTGGGATGTCTACATGACTGACTCAAAATACCTTTTCCACAGCAGCCTTTTTAACATGTCATAGCGGGGTCTCTGTAAAGGTTACTGCACTGCCACTGGCCAGCAATGGTGTTCAAGGCTCTGTCTCCCTGGAGAGGCAGCAGAGCGCCCTCTGCTGCTTAGAAAGTTAAAAAGCTTACAGCACCTGGTATTCCCATGCGATCTCCCATCCAAGTACTAACCAGGCCCGACGCTGCTTAGCTTCCGAGATCGGACGAGATCGGGCGTGTTCGACGTGGTATGGCCGTAAGCAATCTTTGCAGCAGCAGGAAGCCCTTTTATACACGTTCAGAGCAGGGGTATTCTAGTGAACTAAGGTGAAAACTAGGTGTGTGTGTGTGTGTGTGTGTGGGGTGGGGTATTTTTAGTTAACATATAAAAACTAACCGTTAGGAAAAAAAACTGAAACGGTATTGTAGACTTACAAAACTAAAATAAAAAACAAGCATGAGGAGGCATCATGTTTGAGACTGGGATGTCTACATGACTGACTCAAAAGACCTTTTCCACGGCAGCCATTTTAACATGTCATAGCGGGGTCTCTGTAAAGGTTACTGCACTGCCACTGGCCAGCAATGGTGTTCAAGGCTCTGTCTCCCCTGGAGAGGCAGCAGAGCGCCCTCTGCTGCTTAGAAAGTTAAAAAGCTGACAGCACGTTGTATTCCCAGGCGGTCTCCCATCCAAGTACTAACCAGGCCCGACGCTGCTTAGCTTCCGAGATCGGACGAGATCGGACGTGTTCAACGTGGTATGGCCGTAAGGAATTTTTGCAGCAGCAGGAAGCCCTTTTATACACGTTCAGAGCAGGGGTATTCTAGTGAACTAAGGTGAAAACTAGGTGTGTGTTTGTGTGTGGGGTGGGGTATTTTAGTTAACAGATCTAAAAACTAACCGTTAGGAAAAAAAACTGAAACGGTATTGTAGACTTACAAAACTAAAATAAAAAACAAGCATGAGGAGGCATCATGTTTGAGACTGGGATGTCTACATGACTGACTCAAAAGACCTTTTCCACAGCAGCCATTTTAACATGTCATAGCGGGGTCTCTGTAAAGGTTACTGCACTGCCACTGGCCAGCAATGGTGTTCAAGGCTCTGTCTCCCCTGGAGAGGCAGCAGAGCGCCCTCTGCTGCTTAGAAAGTTAAAAAGCTTACAGCACCTGGTATTCCCAGGCGGTCTCCCATCCAAGTACTAACCAGGCCCGACGCTGCTTAGCTTCCGAGATCGGACGAGATCGGGCGTGTTCAACGTGGTATGGCCGTAAGCAATTTTTGCAGCAGCAGGAAGCCCTTTTATACACGTTCAGAGCAGGGGTATTCTAGTGAACTAAGGTGAAAACTAGTGTGTGTGTTGTGTGTGTGGGGGTGGGGTATTTTAGTTAACAGATATAAAAACTAACCGTTAGGAAAAAAACTGAAACGGTATTGTAGACTTACAAAACTAAAATAAAAAACAAGCATGAGGAGGCATCATGTTTGAGACTGGGATGTCTACATGACTGACTCAAAAGACCTTTTCCACAGCAGCCTTTTAACATGTCATAGCGGG
>NW_028151601.1:0-2500 GCF_964638095.1 Poromitra crassiceps | reverse complement strand
CACAGCAGCCTTTTTAACATGTCATAGCGGGGTCTCTGTAAAGGTTACTGCACTGCCACTGGCCAGCAATGGTGTTCAAGGCTCTGTCTCCCCTGGAGAGGCAGCAGAGCGCCCTCTGCTGCTTAGAAAGTTAAAAAGCTTACAGCACCTGGTATTCCCATGCGATCTCCCATCCAAGTACTAACCAGGCCCGACGCTGCTTAGCTTCCGAGATCGGACGAGATCGGGCGTGTTCGACGTGGTATGGCCGTAAGCAATCTTTGCAGCAGCAGGAAGCCCTTTTATACACGTTCAGAGCAGGGGTATTCTAGTGAACTAAGGTGAAAACTAGGTGTGTGTGTGTGTGTGTGGTGTGGGGTGGGGTATTTTAGTTAACATATAAAAACTAACCGTTAGGAAAAAAACTGAAACGGTATTGTAGACTTACAAAACTAAAATAAAAAACAAGCATGAGGAGGCATCATGTTTGAGACTGGGATGTCTACATGACTGACTCAAAAGACCTTTTCCACAGCAGCCATTTTAACATGTCATAGCGGGGTCTCTGTAAAGGTTACTGCACTGCCACTGGCCAGCAATGGTGTTCAAGGCTCTGTCTCCCCTGGAGAGGCAGCAGAGCGCCCTCTGCTGCTTAGAAAGTTAAAAAGCTTACAGCACCTGGTATTCCCAGGCGGTCTCCCATCCAAGTACTAACCAGGCCCGACGCTGCTTAGCTTCCGAGATCGGACGAGATCGGGCGTGTTCAACGTGGTATGGCCGTAAGCAATTTTTGCAGCAGCAGGAAGCCCTTTTATACACGTTCAGAGCAGGGGTATTCTAGTGAACTAAGGTGAAAACTAGGTGTGTGTGTGTGTGTGGGGTGGGGTATTTTAGTTAACAGATATAAAAACTAACCGTTAGGAAAAAAACTGAAACGGTATTGTAGACTTACAAAACTAAAATAAAAAACAAGCATGAGGAGGCATCATGTTTGAGACTGGGGATGTCTACATGACTGACTCAAAAGACCTTTTCCACAGCAGCCATTTTAACATGTCATAGCGGGGTCTCTGTAAAGGTTACTGCACTGCCACTGGCCAGCAATGGTGTTCAAGGCTCTGTCTCCCCTGGAGAGGCAGCAGAGCGCCCTCTGCTGCTTAGAAAGTTAAAAAGCTTACAGCACCTGGTATTCCCAGGCGGTCTCCCATCCAAGTACTAACCAGGCCCGACGCTGCTTAGCTTCCGAGATCGGACGAGATCGGGCGTGTTCAACGTGGTATGGCCGTAAGCAATTTTTGCAGCAGCAGGAAGCCCTTTTATACACGTTCAGAGCAGGGGTATTCTAGTGAACTAAGGTGAAAACTAGGTGTGTGTGTGTGTGTGTGGGTGGGGTGGGGTATTTTAGTTAACAGATAAAAAACTAACCGTTAGGAAAAAAAACTGAAACGGTATTGTAGACTTACAAAACTAAAATAAAAAACAAGCATGAGGAGGCATCATGTTTGAGACTGGGATGTCTACATGACTGACTCAAAAGACCTTTTCCACAGCAGCCTTTTTAACATGTCATAGCGGGGTCTCTGTAAAGGTTACTGCACTGCCACTGGCCAGCAATGGTGTTCAAGGCTCTGTCTCCCCTGGAGAGGCAGCAGAGCGCCCTCTGCTGCTTAGAAAGTTAAAAAGCTTACAGCACCTGGTATTCCCATGCGATCTCCCATCCAAGTACTAACCAGGCCCGACGCTGCTTAGCTTCCGAGATCGGACGAGATCGGGCGTGTTCGACGTGGTATGGCCGTAAGCAATCTTTGCAGCAGCAGGAAGCCCTTTTATACACGTTCAGAGCAGGGGTATTCTAGTGAACTAAGGTGAAAACTAGGTGTGTGTGTGTGTGTGTGTGTGTGGGGTGGGGTATTTTAGTTAACATATAAAAACTAACCGTTAGGAAAAAAACTGAAACGGTATTGTAGACTTACAAAACTAAAATAAAAAACAAGCATGAGGAGGCATCATGTTTGAGACTGGGATGTCTACATGACTGACTCAAAAGACCTTTTCCACGGCAGCCATTTTAACATGTCATAGCGGGGTCTCTGTAAAGGTTACTGCACTGCCACTGGCCAGCAATGGTGTTCAAGGCTCTGTCTCCCCTGGAGAGGCAGCAGAGCGCCCTCTGCTGCTTAGAAAGTTAAAAAGCTGACAGCACGTTGTATTCCCAGGCGGTCTCCCATCCAAGTACTAACCAGGCCCGACGCTGCTTAGCTTCCGAGATCGGACGAGATCGGACGTGTTCAACGTGGTATGGCCGTAAGGAATTTTTGCAGCAGCAGGAAGCCCTTTTATACACGTTCAGAGCAGGGGTATTCTAGTGAACTAAGGTGAAAACTAGGTGTGTGTGTGTGTGTGGGGTGGGGTATTTTAGTTAACAGATCTAAAAACTAACCGTTAGGAAAAAAAACTGAAACGGTATTGTAGACTTACAAAACTAAAATAAAAAACAAGCATGAGGAGGCATCATGTTTGA
>NW_028151602.1:0-65093 GCF_964638095.1 Poromitra crassiceps | reverse complement strand
TTTTTTTTCCAAAATCAGACTTGACACCAGAGAGGCTGAATACCGCACTGAGTCAATGCGGTCTTAGCCTCTCTGGTGTCAACACTCTGTCTGATTTTTGATTTTTTTTTTTTTTTTTCAAAAATCAGACTTGACACCAGAGAGGCTGAATACCGCACTGAGTCAATGCGGTCTTAGCCTCTCTGGTCTCAACACTCTGTCTGATTTTGGATTTTTTTTTTTTTTTTAAAAAATCAGACTTGACACCAGAGAGGCTGAATACCGCACTGAGTCAATGCGGTCTTAGCCTCTCTGGTGTCAACACTCTGTCTGATTTTGGATTTTTTTATTTTTTTTCCAAAATCAGACTTGACACCAGAGAGGCTGAATACCGCACTGAGTCAATGCGGTCTTAGCCTCTCTCGTCTCAACACTCTGTCTGATTTTGGATTTTTTTTTTTTTTTTCCAAAATCAGACTTGACACCAGAGAGGCTGAATACTGCACTGAGTCAATGCGGTCTTAGCCTCTCTGGTCTCAACACTCTGTCTGATTTTGGATTTTTTTATTTTTTTTTCCAAAATCAGACTTGACACCAGAGAGGCTGAATACCGCACTGAGTCAATGCGGTCTTAGCCTCTCTGGTCTCAACACTCTGTCTGATTTTGGATTTTTTTTTTTTTTTTCCAAAATCAGACTTGACACCAGAGAGGCTGAATACCGCACTGAGTCAATGCGGTCTTAGCCTCTCTGGTGTCAACACTCTGTCTGATTTTGGATTTTTTTTTTTTTTTTCCAAAATGAGACTTGACACCAGAGAGGCTGAATACCGCACTGAGTCAATGCGGTCTTAGCCTCTCTGGTCTCAACACTCTGTCTGATTTTGGATTTTTTTTTTTTTTTTCCAAAATCAGACTTGACACCAGAGAGGCTGAATACCGCACTGAGTCAATGCGGTCTTAGCCTCTCTGGTCTCAACACTCTGTCTGATTTTGGATTTTTTTTTTTTTTTTTCAAAATCAGACTTGACACCAGAGAGGCTGAATACCGCACTGAGTCAATGCGGTCTTAGCCTCTCTGATGTCAACACTCTGTCTGATTTTGGATTTTTTTTTTTTTTTTTCCAAAATCAGACTTGACACCAGAGAGGCTGAATACCGCACTGAGTCAATGCGGTCTTAGCCTCTCTGGTCTCAACACTCTGTCTGATTTTGGATTTTTTTTTTTTTTTTCCAAAATCAGACTTGACACCAGAGAGGCTGAATACCGCACTGAGTCAATGCGGTCTTAGCCTCTCTGGTCTCAACACTCTGTCTGATTTTGGATTTTTTTTTTTTTTTTCCAAAATCAGACTTGACACCAGAGAGGCTGAATACCGCACTGAGTCAATGCGGTCTTAGCCTCTCTGGTCTCAACACTCTGTCTGATTTTGGATTTTTTTTTTTTTTTTTCAAAATCAGACTTGACACCAGAGAGGCTGAATACCGCACTGAGTCAATGCGGTCTTAGCCTCTCTGGTGTCAACACTCTGTCTGATTTTGGATTTTTTTTTTTTTTTTTCCAAAATCAGACTTGACACCAGAGAGGCTGAATACCGCACTGAGTCAATGCGGTCTTAGCCTCTCTGGTCTCAACACTCTGTCTGATTTTGGATTTTTTTTTTTTTTTTCCAAAATCAGACTTGACACCAGAGAGGCTGAATACCGCACTGAGTCAATGCGGTCTTAGCCTCTCTGGTGTCAACACTCTGTCTGATTTTGATTTTTGATTTTTTTTTTTCCAAAATCAGACTTGACACCAGAGAGGCTGAATACCGCACTGAGTCAATGCGGTCTTAGCCTCTCTGGTGTCAACACTCTGTCTGATTTTGGATTTTTTTTTTTTTTTCCAAAATCAGACTTGACACCAGAGAGGCTGAATACCGCACTGAGTCAATGCGGTCTTAGCCTCTCTGGTCTCAACACTCTGTCTGATTTTGGATTTTTTTTTTTTTTTCCAAAATCAGACTTGACACCAGAGAGGCTGAATACCGCACTGAGTCAATGCGGTCTTAGCCTCTCTGGTCTCAACACTCTGTCTGATTTTGGATTTTTTTTTTTTTTTTTCAAAATCAGACTTGACACCAGAGAGGCTGAATACCGCACTGAGTCAATGCGGTCTTAGCCTCTCTGGTGTCAACACTCTGTCTGATTTTGGATTTTGGATTTTTTTTTCAAAATCAGACTTGACACCAGAGAGGCTGAATACCGCACTGAGTCAATGCGGTCTTAGCCTCTCTGGTCTCAACACTCTGTCTGATTTTGGATTTTTTTTTTTTTTTTCCAAAATCAGACTTGACACCAGAGAGGCTGAATACCGCACTGAGTCAATGCGGTCTTAGCCTCTCTGGTGTCAACACTCTGTCTGATTTTGTATTTTTTTTTTTTTTTTCCAAAATCAGACTTGACACCAGAGAGGCTGAATACCGCACTGAGTCAATGCGGTCTTAGCCTCTCTGGTTTCAACACTCTGTCTGATTTTGGATTTTTTTATTTTTTTTTCCAAAATCAGACTTGACACCAGAGAGGCTGAATACCGCACTGAGTCAATGCGGTCTTAGCCTCTCTGGTCTCAACACTGTCTGATTTTGGATTTTTTTTTTTTTTCTCCAAAATCAGACTTGACACCAGAGAGGCTGAATACCGCACTGAGTCAATGCGGTCTTAGCCTCTCTGGTCTCAACACTCTGTCTGATTTTGGATTTTTTTTTTTTTTTTTCCAAAATCAGACTTGACACCAGAGAGGCTGAATACTGCACTGAGTCAATGCGGTCTTAGCCTCTCTGGTGTCAACACTCTGTCTGATTTTGGATTTTTTTTTTTTTTTCCAAAATCAGACTTGACACCAGAGAGGCTGAATACCGCACTGAGTCAATGCGGTCTTAGCCTCTCTGGTGTCAACACTCTGTCTGATTTTTGATTTTTTTTTTTTTTTTTTTCCAAAATCAGACTTGACACCAGAGAGGCTGAATACCGCACTGAGTCAATGCGGTCTTAGCCTCTCTGGTCTCAACACTCTGTCTGATTTTGATTTTTTTTTTTTTTTTTCCAAAATCAGACTTGACACCAGAGAGGCTGAATACTGCACTGAGTCAATGCGGTCTTAGCCTCTCTGGTGTCAACACTCTGTCTGATTTTGGATTTTTTTTTTTTTTTTCCAAAATCAGACTTGACACCAGAGAGGCTGAATACCGCACTGAGTCAATGCGGTCTTAGCCTCTCTGGTCTCAACACTCTGTCTGATTTTGGATTTTTTTTTTTTTTTTCCAAAATTAGACTTGACACCAGAGAGGCTGAATACCGCACTGAGTCAATGCGGTCTTAGCCTCTCTGGTCTCAACACTCTGTCTGATTTTGGATTTTTTTTTTTTTTTCCAAAATCAGACTTGACACCAGAGAGGCTGAATACCGCACTGAGTCAATGCGGTCTTAGCCTCTCTGGTGTCAACACTCTGTCTGATTTTGGATTTTTTTTTTTTTTTTTCCAAAATCAGACTTGACACCAGAGAGGCTGAATACCGCACTGAGTCAATGCGGTCTTAGCCTCTCTGGTGTCAACACTCTGTCTGATTTTGGATTTTTTTTTTTTTTTTCCAAAATCAGACTTGACACCAGAGAGGCTGAATACCGCACTGAGTCAATGCGGTCTTAGCCTCTCTGGTGTCAACACTCTGTCTGATTTTTGATTTTTTTTTTTTTTTTCAAAATCAGACTTGACACCAGAGAGGCTGAATACCGCACTGAGTCAATGCGGTCTTAGCCTCTCTGGTCTCAACACTCTGTCTGATTTTGGATTTTTTTTTTTTTTTTCAAAAATCAGACTTGACACCAGAGAGGCTGAATACCGCACTGAGTCAATGCGGTCTTAGCCTCTCTGGTGTCAACACTCTGTCTGATTTTGGATTTTTTTATTTTTTTTCCAAAATCAGACTTGACACCAGAGAGGCTGAATACCGCACTGAGTCAATGCGGTCTTAGCCTCTCTCGTCTCAACACTCTGTCTGATTTTGGATTTTTTTTTTTTTTTTCCAAAATCAGACTTGACACCAGAGAGGCTGAATACTGCACTGAGTCAATGCGGTCTTAGCCTCTCTGGTCTCAACACTCTGTCTGATTTTGGATTTTTTTATTTTTTTTCCAAAATCAGACTTGACACCAGAGAGGCTGAATACCGCACTGAGTCAATGCGGTCTTAGCCTCTCTGGTCTCAACACTCTGTCTGATTTTGGATTTTTTTTTTTTTTTTCCAAAATCAGACTTGACACCAGAGAGGCTGAATACCGCACTGAGTTAATGCGGTCTTAGCCTCTCTGGCGTCAACACTCTGTCTGATTTTGGATTTTTTTATTTTTTTTCCAAAATCAGACTTGACACCAGAGAGGCTGAATACCGCACTGAGTCAATGCGGTCTTAGCCTCTCTGGTGTCAACACTCTGTCTGATTTTGGATTTTTTTTTTTTTTTTCCAAAATCAGACTTGACACCAGAGAGGCTGAATACCGCACTGAGTCAATGCGGTCTTAGCCTCTCTGGTGTCAACACTCTGTCTGATTTTTGATTTTTTTTTTTTTTTTCAAAAATCAGACTTGACACCAGAGAGGCTGAATACCGCACTGAGTCAATGCGGTCTTAGCCTCTCTGGTCTCAACACTCTGTCTGATTTTGGATTTTTTTTTTTTTTTTCAAAATCAGACTTGACACCAGAGAGGCTGAATACCGCACTGAGTCAATGCGGTCTTAGCCTCTCTGGTGTCAACACTCTGTCTGATTTTGGATTTTTTTATTTTTTTTCCAAAATCAGACTTGACACCAGAGAGGCTGAATACCGCACTGAGTCAATGCGGTCTTAGCCTCTCTCGTCTCAACACTCTGTCTGATTTTGGATTTTTTTTTTTTTTTCCAAATCAGACTTGACACCAGAGAGGCTGAATACTGCACTGAGTCAATGCGGTCTTAGCCTCTCTGGTCTCAACACTCTGTCTGATTTTGGATTTTTTTATTTTTTTTCCAAAATCAGACTTGACACCAGAGAGGCTGAATACCGCACTGAGTCAATGCGGTCTTAGCCTCTCTGGTCTCAACACTCTGTCTGATTTTGGATTTTTTTTTTTTTTTTTTCCAAAATCAGACTTGACACCAGAGAGGCTGAATACCGCACTGAGTTAATGCGGTCTTAGCCTCTCTGGCGTCAACACTCTGTCTGATTTTGGATTTTTTTTTTTTTTTCCAAAATCAGACTTGACACCAGAGAGGCTGAATACCGCACTGAGTCAATGCGGTCTTAGCCTCTCTGGTGTCAACACTCTGTCTGATTTTGATTTTTGATTTTTTTTTTCCAAAATCAGACTTGACACCAGAGAGGCTGAATACCGCACTGAGTCAATGCGGTCTTAGCCTCTCTGGTGTCAACACTCTGTCTGATTTTGGATTTTTTTTTTTTTTCCAAAATCAGACTTGACACCAGAGAGGCTGAATACCGCACTGAGTCAATGCGGTCTTAGCCTCTCTGGTCTCAACACTCTGTCTGATTTTGGATTTTTTTTTTTTTTTTCCAAAATCAGACTTGACACCAGAGAGGCTGAATACCGCACTGAGTCAATGCGGTCTTAGCCTCTCTGGTCTCAACACTCTGTCTGATTTTGGATTTTTTTTTTTTTTTTTCAAAATCAGACTTGACACCAGAGAGGCTGAATACCGCACTGAGTCAATGCGGTCTTAGCCTCTCTGGTGTCAACACTCTGTCTGATTTTGGATTTTGGATTTTTTTTTCAAAATCAGACACTTGACACCAGAGAGGCTGAATACCGCACTGAGTCAATGCGGTCTTAGCCTCTCTGGTCTCAACACTCTGTCTGATTTTGGATTTTTTTTTTTTTTTTCCAAAATCAGACTTGACACCAGAGAGGCTGAATACCGCACTGAGTCAATGCGGTCTTAGCCTCTCTGGTGTCAACACTCTGTCTGATTTTGTATTTTTTTTTTTTTTTTCCAAAATCAGACTTGACACCAGAGAGGCTGAATACCGCACTGAGTCAATGCGGTCTTAGCCTCTCTGGTTTCACTGATTTTGGATTTTTTATTTTTTTTTCCAAAATCAGACTTGACACCAGAG
The DNA here is from genome assembly GCF_964638095.1 of Poromitra crassiceps. Lineage (NCBI taxonomy): Eukaryota > Metazoa > Chordata > Actinopteri > Beryciformes > Melamphaidae > Poromitra > Poromitra crassiceps. Next base: position 58,966 of record NW_028151602.1, on the reverse strand, counting down.
AGGCTGAATACCGCACTGAGTCAATGCGGTCTTAGCCTCTCTGGTCTCAACACTGTCTGATTTTGGATTTTTTTTTTTTTTCTCCAAAATCAGACTTGACACCAGAGAGGCTGAATACCGCACTGAGTCAATGCGGTCTTAGCCTCTCTGGTCTCAACACTCTGTCTGATTTTGGATTTTTTTTTTTTTTTTTCCAAAATCAGACTTGACACCAGAGAGGCTGAATACTGCACTGAGTCAATGCGGTCTTAGCCTCTCTGGTGTCAACACTCTGTCTGATTTTGGATTTTTTTTTTTTTTCCAAAATCAGACTTGACACCAGAGAGGCTGAATACTGCACTGAGTCAATGCGGTCTTAGCCTCTCTGGTGTCAACACTCTGTCTGATTTTGGATTTTTTTTTTTTTTTTCCAAAATCAGACTTGACACCAGAGAGGCTGAATACCGCACTGAGTCAATGCGGTCTTAGCCTCTCTGGTCTCAACACTCTGTCTGATTTTGGATTTTTTTTTTTTTTTTCCAAAATTAGACTTGACACCAGAGAGGCTGAATACCGCACTGAGTCAATGCGGTCTTAGCCTCTCTGGTCTCAACACTCTGTCTGATTTTGGATTTTTTTTTTTTTTTTCCAAAATCAGACTTGACACCAGAGAGGCTGAATACCGCACTGAGTCAATGCGGTCTTAGCCTCTCTGGTGTCAACACTCTGTCTGATTTTGGATTTTTTTTTTTTTTTTTCCAAAATCAGACTTGACACCAGAGAGGCTGAATACCGCACTGAGTCAATGCGGTCTTAGCCTCTCTGGTGTCAACACTCTGTCTGATTTTGGATTTTTTTTTTTTTTTTCCAAAATCAGACTTGACACCAGAGAGGCTGAATACCGCACTGAGTCAATGCGGTCTTAGCCTCTCTGGTGTCAACACTCTGTCTGATTTTTGATTTTTTTTTTTTTTTTCAAAAATCAGACTTGACACCAGAGAGGCTGAATACCGCACTGAGTCAATGCGGTCTTAGCCTCTCTGGTCTCAACACTCTGTCTGATTTTGGATTTTTTTTTTTTTTTTCCAAAATCAGACTTGACACCAGAGAGGCTGAATACCGGACTGAGTCAATGCGGTCTTAGCCTCTCTGGTGTCAACACTCTGTCTGATTTTGGATTTTTTTTATTTTTTTTCCAAAATCAGACTTGACACCAGAGAGGCTGAATACCGCACTGAGTCAATGCGGTCTTAGCCTCTCTCGTCTCAACACTCTGTCTGATTTTGGATTTTTTTTTTTTTTTTCCAAAATCAGACTTGACACCAGAGAGGCTGAATACTGCACTGAGTCAATGCGGTCTTAGCCTCTCTGGTCTCAACACTCTGTCTGATTTTGGATTTTTTTTTTTTTTTTCCAAAATCAGACTTGACACCAGAGAGGCTGAATACCGCACTGAGTTAATGCGGTCTTAGCCTCTCTGGTGTCAACACTCTGTCTGATTTTGGATTTTTTTTTTTTTTTCCAAAATCAGACTTGACACCAGAGAGGCTGAATACCGCACTGAGTCAATGCGGTCTTAGCCTCTCTGGTCTCAACACTCTGTCTGATTTTGGATTTTTTTTTTTTTTTTTCCAAAATTAGACTTGACACCAGAGAGGCTGAATACCGCACTGAGTCAATGCGGTCTTAGCCTCTCTGGTCTCAACACTCTGTCTGATTTTGCATTTTTTTTTTTTTTTTTCCAAAATCAGACTTGACACCAGAGAGGCTGAATACCGCACTGAGTCAATGCGGTCTTAGCCTCTCTGGTGTCAACACTCTGTCTGATTTTGGATTTTTTTTTTTTTTTCCAAAATCAGACTTGACACCAGAGAGGCTGAATACCGCACTGAGTCAATGCAGTCTTAGCCTCTCTGGTCTCAACACTCTGTCTGATTTTTGATTTTTGATTTTTTTTTTCCAAAATCAGACTTGACACCAGAGAGGCTGAATACCGCACTGAGTCAATGCGGTCTTAGCCTCTCTGGTGTCAACACTGTCTGATTTTGGATTTTTTTTTTTTTTTCCAAAATCAGACATGACACCAGAGAGGCTGAATACCGCACTGAGTCAATGCGGTCTTAGCCTCTCTGGTCTCAACACTCTGTCTGATTTTGGATTTTTTTTTTTTTTTCCAAAATCAGACTTGACACCAGAGAGGCTGAATACCGCACTGAGTCAATGCGGTCTTAGCCTCTCTGGTGTCAACACTCTGTCTGATTTTGGATTTTTTTTTTTTTTTTTCCAAAATCAGACTTGACACCAGAGAGGCTGAATACCGCACTGAGTCAATGCGGTCTTAGCCTCTCTGGTGTCAACACTCTGTCTGATTTTGGATTTTTTTTTTTTTTTTCCAAAATCAGACTTGACACCAGAGAGGCTGAATACCGCACTGAGTCAATGCGGTCTTAGCCTCTCTGGTGTCAACACTCTGTCTGATTTTTGATTTTTGATTTTTTTTTTCCAAAATCAGACTTGACACCAGAGAGGCTGAATACCGCACTGAGTCAATGCGGTCTTAGCCTCTCTGGTGTCAACACTCTGTCTGATTTTGGATTTTTTTTTTTTTTTTCCAAAATCAGACTTGACACCAGAGAGGCTGAATACTGCACTGAGTCAATGCGGTCTTAGCCTCTCTGGTCTCAACACTCTGTCTGATTTTGGATTTTTTTTTTTTTTTTCAAAATCAGACTTGACACCAGAGAGGCTGAATACCGCACTGAGTCAATGCGGTCTTAGCCTCTCTGGTGTCAACACTCTGTCTGATTTTGGATTTTTTTTTTTTTTTTCAAAAATCAGACTTGACACCAGAGAGGCTGAATACCGCACTGAGTCAATGCGGTCTTAGCCTCTCTGGTCTCAACACTCTGTCTGATTTTGGATTTTTTTTTTTTTTTTCCAAAATCAGACTTGACACCAGAGAGGCTGAATACCGCACTGAGTCAATGCGGTCTTAGCCTCTCTGGTGTCAACACTCTGTCTGATTTTGTATTTTTTTTTTTTTTTTTCCAAAATCAGACTTGACACCAGAGAGGCTGAATACCGCACTGAGTCAATGCGGTCTTAGCCTCTCTGGTCTCAACACTCTGTCTGATTTTGGATTTTTTTTTTTTTTTTTTTTTCCAAATTTAGACTTGACACCAGAGAGGCTGAATACCGCACTGAGTCAATGTGGTCTTAGCCTCTCTGGTGTCAACACTCTGTCTGATTTTGTATTTTTTTATTTTTTTTCCAAAATCAGACTTGACACCAGAGAGGCTGAATACCGCACTGAGTCAATGCGGTCTTAGCCTCTCTGGTCTCAACACTGTCTGATTTTGGATTTTTTTTTTTTTTTTCCAAAATCAGACTTGACACCAGAGAGGCTGAATACCGCACTGAGTCAATGCGGTCTTAGCCTCTCTGGTGTCAACACTCTGTCTGATTTTGGATTTTTTTTTTTTTTTTCCAAAATCAGACTTGACACCAGAGAGGCTGAATACCGCACTGAGTCAATGCGGTCTTAGCCTCTCTGGTCTCAACACTGTCTGATTTTGGATTTTTTTTTTTTTTCCAAAATCAGACTTGACACCAGAGAGGCTGAATACCGCACTGAGTCAATGCGGTCTTAGCCTCTCTGGTCTCAACACTGTCTGATTTTGGATTTTTTTTTTTTTTTTTCCAAAATCAGACTTGACACCAGAGAGGCTGAATACCGCACTGAGTCAATGCGGTCTTAGCCTCTCTGGTGTCAACACTCTGTCTGATTTTGGATTTTTTTTTTTTTTTTCCAAAATCAGACTTGACACCAGAGAGGCTGAATACCGCACTGAGTCAATGCGGTCTTAGCCTCTCTGGTCTCAACACTCTGTCTGATTTTGGATTTTTTTTTTTTTTTTCCCAAAATCAGACTTGACACCAGAGAGGCTGAATACCGCACTGAGTCAATGCGGTCTTAGCCTCTCTGGTGTCAACACTCTGTCTGATTTTTGATTTTTGATTTTTTTTTTCCAAAATCAGACTTGACACCAGAGAGGCTGAATACCGCACTGAGTCAATGCGGTCTTAGCCTCTCTGGTGTCAACACTCTGTCTGATTTTGGATTTTTTTTTTTTTTTTCCAAAATCAGACTTGACACCAGAGAGGCTGAATACCGCACTGAGTCAATGCGGTCTTAGCCTCTCTGGTGTCAACACTCTGTCTGATTTTGTATTTTTGTATTTTTTTTCCAAAATCAGACTTGACACCAGAGAGGCTGAATACCGCACTGAGTCAATGCGGTCTTAGCCTCTCTGGTCTCAACACTGTCTGATTTTGGATTTTTTTTTTTTTTTTCCAAAATCAGACTTGACACCAGAGAGGCTGAATACCGCACTGAGTCAATGCGGTCTTAGCCTCTCTGGTGTCAACACTCTGTCTGATTTTGGATTTTTTTTTTTTTTTTCCAAAATCAGACTTGACACCAGAGAGGCTGAATACCGCACTGAGTCAATGCGGTCTTAGCCTCTCTGGTCTCAACACTGTCTGATTTTGGATTTTTTTTTTTTTTCCAAAATCAGACTTGACACCAGAGAGGCTGAATACTGCACTGAGTCAATGCGGTCTTAGCCTCTCTGGTCTCAACACTGTCTGATTTTGGATTTTTTTTTTTTTTTCCAAAATCAGACTTGACACCAGAGAGGCTGAATACAGCACTGAGTCAATGCGGTCTTAGCCTCTCTGGTGTCAACACTCTGTCTGATTTTGGATTTTTTTTTTTTTTTTTCCAAAATCAGACTTGACACCAGAGAGGCTGAATACCGCACTGAGTCAATGCAGTCTTAGCCTCTCTGGTGTCAACACTCTGTCTGATTTTGGATTTTTTTTTTTTTTTTCCAAAATCAGACTTGACACCAGAGAGGCTGAATACTGCACTGAGTCAATGCGGTCTTAGCCTCTCTGGTGTCAACACTCTGTCTGATTTTTGATTTTTGATTTTTTTTTTCCAAAATCAGACTTGACACCAGAGAGGCTGAATACCGCACTGAGTCAATGCGGTCTTAGCCTCTCTGGTGTCAACACTCTGTCTGATTTTGGATTTTTTTTTTTTTTTTTCCAAAATCAGACTTGACACCAGAGAGGCTGAATACCGCACTGAGTCAATGCGGTCTTAGCCTCTCTGGTCTCAACACTCTGTCTGATTTTGGATTTTTTTTTTTTTTTTTCAAAATCAGACTTGACACCAGAGAGGCTGAATACCGCACTGAGTCAATGCGGTCTTAGCCTCTCTGGTGTCAACACTCTGTCTGATTTTGGATTTTTTTTTTTTTTTCAAAAATCAGACTTGACACCAGAGAGGCTGAATACCGCACTGAGTCAATGCGGTCTTAGCCTCTCTGGTCTCAACACTCTGTCTGATTTTGGATTTTTTTTTTTTTTTTCCAAAATCAGACTTGACACCAGAGAGGCTGAATACCGCACTGAGTCAATGCGGTCTTAGCCTCTCTGGTGTCAACACTCTGTCTGATTTTGTATTTTTTTTTTTTTTTTTCCAAAATCAGACTTGACACCAGAGAGGCTGAATACCGCACTGAGTCAATGCGGTCTTAGCCTCTCTGGTCTCAACACTCTGTCTGATTTTGGATTTTTTTTTTTTTTTTTTTCAAAATCAGACTTGACACCAGAGAGGCTGAATACCGCACTGAGTCAATGCGGTCTTAGCCTCTCTGGTCTCAACACTCTGTCTGATTTTGGATTTTTTTTTTTTTTTTCCAAAATCAGACTTGACACCAGAGAGGCTGAATACCGCACTGAGTTAATGCGGTCTTAGCCTCTCTGGTGTCAACACTCTGTCTGATTTTGGATTTTTTTTTTTTTTTCAAAATCAGACTTGACACCAGAGAGGCTGAATACCGCACTGAGTCAATGCGGTCTTAGCCTCTCTGGTGTCAACACTCTGTCTGATTTTGATTTTTTTTTTTTTTTTTCCAAAATCAGACTTGACACCAGAGAGGCTGAATACCGCACTGAGTCAATGCGGTCTTAGCCTCTCTGGTCTCAACACTCTGTCTGATTTTGGATTTTTTTTTTTTTTTTCCAAAATCAGACTTGACACCAGAGAGGCTGAATACCGCACTGAGTCAATGCGGTCTTAGCCTCTCTGGTGTCAACACTCTGTCTGATTTTGTATTTTTTTTTTTTTTTTCCAAAATCAGACTTGACACCAGAGAGGCTGAATACCGCACTGAGTCAATGCGGTCTTAGCCTCTCTGGTTTCAACACTCTGTCTGATTTTGGATTTTTTTTTTTTTTTTCCAAAATCAGACTTGACACCAGAGAGGCTGAATACCGCACTGAGTCAATGCGGTCTTAGCCTCTCTGGTCTCAACACTGTCTGATTTTGGATTTTTTTTTTTTTTCTCCAAAATCAGACTTGACACCAGAGAGGCTGAATACCGCACTGAGTCAATGCGGTCTTAGCCTCTCTGGTCTCAACACTCTGTCTGATTTTGGATTTTTTTTTTTTTTTCCAAAATCAGACTTGACACCAGAGAGGCTGAATACCGCACTGAGTCAATGCGGTCTTAGCCTCTCTGGTGTCAACACTCTGTCTGATTTTGGATTTTTTTTTTTTTTCCAAAATCAGACTTGACACCAGAGAGGCTGAATACCGCACTGAGTCAATGCGGTCTTAGCCTCTCTGGTCTCAACACTCTGTCTGATTTTTGATTTTTGATTTTTTTTTTTCCAAAATCAGACTTGACACCAGAGAGGCTGAATACCGCACTGAGTCAATGCGGTCTTAGCCTCTCTGGTCTCAACACTCTGTCTGATTTTGGATTTTTTTTTTTTTTTTTTTTTTTTTTTTTCAAAAATCAGACTTGACACCAGAGAGGCTGAATACCGCACTGAGTCAATGCGGTCTTAGCCTCTCTGGTCTCAACACTCTGTCTGATTTTGGATTTTTTTTTTTTTTTTTCAAAAATCAGACTTGACACCAGAGAGGCTGAATACTGCACTGAGTCAATGCGGTCTTAGCCTCTCTGGTGTCAACACTCTGTCTGATTTTGGATTTTTTTTTTTTTTTTCCAAAATCAGACTTGACACCAGAGAGGCTGAATACCGCACTGAGTCAATGCGGTCTTAGCCTCTCTGGTCTCAACACTCTGTCTGATTTTGGATTTTTTTTTTTTTTTTCCAAAATTAGACTTGACACCAGAGAGGCTGAATACCGCACTGAGTCAATGCGGTCTTAGCCTCTCTGGTCTCAACACTCTGTCTGATTTTGGATTTTTTTTTTTTTTTTCCAAAATCAGACTTGACACCAGAGAGGCTGAATACCGCACTGAGTCAATGCGGTCTTAGCCTCTCTGGTGTCAACACTCTGTCTGATTTTGGATTTTTTTTTTTTTTTTTCCAAAATCAGACTTGACACCAGAGAGGCTGAATACCGCACTGAGTCAATGCGGTCTTAGCCTCTCTGGTGTCAACACTCTGTCTGATTTTGGATTTTTTTTTTTTTTTTCCAAAATCAGACTTGACACCAGAGAGGCTGAATACCGCACTGAGTCAATGCGGTCTTAGCCTCTCTGGTGTCAACACTCTGTCTGATTTTTGATTTTTTTTTTTTTTTTTCAAAAATCAGACTTGACACCAGAGAGGCTGAATACCGCACTGAGTCAATGCGGTCTTAGCCTCTCTGGTCTCAACACTCTGTCTGATTTTGGATTTTTTTTTTTTTTTTCCAAAATCAGACTTGACACCAGAGAGGCTGAATACCGGACTGAGTCAATGCGGTCTTAGCCTCTCTGGTGTCAACACTCTGTCTGATTTTGGATTTTTTTTATTTTTTTTCCAAAATCAGACTTGACACCAGAGAGGCTGAATACCGCACTGAGTCAATGCGGTCTTAGCCTCTCTCGTCTCAACACTCTGTCTGATTTTGGATTTTTTTTTTTTTTTTCCAAAATCAGACTTGACACCAGAGAGGCTGAATACTGCACTGAGTCAATGCGGTCTTAGCCTCTCTGGTCTCAACACTCTGTCTGATTTTGGATTTATTTATTTATTTTCCAAAATCAGACTTGACACCAGAGAGGCTGAATACCGCACTGAGTTAATGCGGTCTTAGCCTCTCTGGTGTCAACACTCTGTCTGATTTTGGATTTTTTTTTTTTTTTCCAAAATCAGACTTGACACCAGAGAGGCTGAATACCGCACTGAGTCAATGCGGTCTTAGCCTCTCTGGTCTCAACACTCTGTCTGATTTTGGATTTTTTTTTTTTTTTTTCCAAAATTAGACTTGACACCAGAGAGGCTGAATACTGCACTGAGTCAATGCGGTCTTAGCCTCTCTGGTCTCAACACTCTGTCTGATTTTGCATTTTTTTTTTTTTTTTTCCAAAATCAGACTTGACACCAGAGAGGCTGAATACCGCACTGAGTCAATGCGGTCTTAGCCTCTCTGGTGTCAACACTCTGTCTGATTTTGGATTTTTTTTTTTTTTTCCAAAATCAGACTTGACACCAGAGAGGCTGAATACCGCACTGAGTCAATGCAGTCTTAGCCTCTCTGGTCTCAACACTCTGTCTGATTTTTGATTTTTTTTTTTTTTTTTCCAAAATCAGACTTGACACCAGAGAGGCTGAATACCGCACTGAGTCAATGCGGTCTTAGCCTCTCTGGTGTCAACACTGTCTGATTTTGGATTTTTTTTTTTTTTTCCAAAATCAGACATGACACCAGAGAGGCTGAATACCGCACTGAGTCAATGCGGTCTTAGCCTCTCTGGTCTCAACACTCTGTCTGATTTTGGATTTTTTTTTTTTTTCCAAAATCAGACTTGACACCAGAGAGGCTGAATACCGCACTGAGTCAATGCGGTCTTAGCCTCTCTGGTGTCAACACTCTGTCTGATTTTGGATTTTTTTTTTTTTTTTTCCAAAATCAGACTTGACACCAGAGAGGCTGAATACCGCACTGAGTCAATGCGGTCTTAGCCTCTCTGGTGTCAACACTCTGTCTGATTTTGGATTTTTTTTTTTTTTTTTCCAAAATCAGACTTGACACCAGAGAGGCTGAATACCGCACTGAGTCAATGCGGTCTTAGCCTCTCTGGTGTCAACACTCTGTCTGATTTTTGATTTTTGATTTTTTTTTTCCAAAATCAGACTTGACACCAGAGAGGCTGAATACCGCACTGAGTCAATGCGGTCTTAGCCTCTCTGGTGTCAACACTCTGTCTGATTTTGGATTTTTTTTTTTTTTTTCCAAAATCAGACTTGACACCAGAGAGGCTGAATACTGCACTGAGTCAATGCGGTCTTAGCCTCTCTGGTCTCAACACTCTGTCTGATTTTGGATTTTTTTTTTTTTTTTCAAAATCAGACTTGACACCAGAGAGGCTGAATACCGCACTGAGTCAATGCGGTCTTAGCCTCTCTGGTGTCAACACTCTGTCTGATTTTGGATTTTTTTTTTTTTTTTTCAAAAATCAGACTTGACACCAGAGAGGCTGAATACCGCACTGAGTCAATGCGGTCTTAGCCTCTCTGGTCTCAACACTCTGTCTGATTTTGGATTTTTTTTTTTTTTTTCCAAAATCAGACTTGACACCAGAGAGGCTGAATACCGCACTGAGTCAATGCGGTCTTAGCCTCTCTGGTGTCAACACTCTGTCTGATTTTGTATTTTTTTTTTTTTTTTTCCAAAATCAGACTTGACACCAGAGAGGCTGAATACCGCACTGAGTCAATGCGGTCTTAGCCTCTCTGGTCTCAACACTCTGTCTGATTTTGGATTTTTTTTTTTTTTTTTTTTTCCAAATTTAGACTTGACACCAGAGAGGCTGAATACCGCACTGAGTCAATGTGGTCTTAGCCTCTCTGGTGTCAACACTCTGTCTGATTTTGTATTTTTTTATTTTTTTTCCAAAATCAGACTTGACACCAGAGAGGCTGAATACCGCACTGAGTCAATGCGGTCTTAGCCTCTCTGGTCTCAACACTGTCTGATTTTGGATTTTTATTTTTTTTTTTCCAAAATCAGACTTGACACCAGAGAGGCTGAATACCGCACTGAGTCAATGCGGTCTTAGCCTCTCTGGTGTCAACACTCTGTCTGATTTTGGATTTTTTTTTTTTTTTTCCAAAATCAGACTTGACACCAGAGAGGCTGAATACCGCACTGAGTCAATGCGGTCTTAGCCTCTCTGGTCTCAACACTGTCTGATTTTGGATTTTTTTTTTTTTTTCCAAAATCAGACTTGACACCAGAGAGGCTGAATACCGCACTGAGTCAATGCGGTCTTAGCCTCTCTGGTCTCAACACTGTCTGATTTTGGATTTTTTTTTTTTTTTTTCCAAAATCAGACTTGACACCAGAGAGGCTGAATACCGCACTGAGTCAATGCGGTCTTAGCCTCTCTGGTGTCAACACTCTGTCTGATTTTGGATTTTTTTTTTTTTTTTCCAAAATCAGACTTGACACCAGAGAGGCTGAATACCGCACTGAGTCAATGCGGTCTTAGCCTCTCTGGTCTCAACACTCTGTCTGATTTTGGATTTTTTTTTTTTTTTTCCCAAAATCAGACTTGACACCAGAGAGGCTGAATACCGCACTGAGTCAATGCGGTCTTAGCCTCTCTGGTGTCAACACTCTGTCTGATTTTTGATTTTTGATTTTTTTTTTCCAAAATCAGACTTGACACCAGAGAGGCTGAATACCGCACTGAGTCAATGCGGTCTTAGCCTCTCTGGTGTCAACACTCTGTCTGATTTTGGATTTTTTTTTTTTTTTTCCAAAATCAGACTTGACACCAGAGAGGCTGAATACCGCACTGAGTCAATGCGGTCTTAGCCTCTCTGGTCTCAACACTCTGTCTGATTTTGGATTTTTTTTTTTTTTTTTCAAAATCAGACTTGACACCAGAGAGGCTGAATACCGCACTGAGTCAATGCGGTCTTAGCCTCTCTGGTGTCAACACTCTGTCTGATTTTGGATTTTTTTTTTTTTTTTCAAAAATCAGACTTGACACCAGAGAGGCTGAATACCGCACTGAGTCAATGCGGTCTTAGCCTCTCTGGTCTCAACACTCTGTCTGATTTTGGATTTTTTTTTTTTTTTTCCAAAATCAGACTTGACACCAGAGAGGCTGAATACCGCACTGAGTCAATGCGGTCTTAGCCTCTCTGGTCTCAACACTCTGTCTGATTTTGGATTTTTTTTTTTTTTTTTCAAAAATCAGACTTGACACCAGAGAGGCTGAATACCGCACTGAGTCAATGCGGTCTTAGCCTCTCTGGTCTCAACACTCTGTCTGATTTTGGATTTTTTTTTTTTTTTTCCAAAATCAGACTTGACACCAGAGAGGCTGAATACCGCACTGAGTCAATGCGGTCTTAGCCTCTCTGGTGTCAACACTCTGTCTGATTTTTGATTTTTTTTTTTTTTTTTCCAAAATCAGACTTGACACCAGAGAGGCTGAATACCGCACTGAGTCAATGCGGTCTTAGCCTCTCTGGTCTCAACACTCTGTCTGATTTTGGATTTTTTTTTTTTTTTTCCAAAATCAGACTTGACACCAGAGAGGCTGAATACCGCACTGAGTCAATGCGGTCTTAGCCTCTCTGGTGTCAACACTCTGTCTGATTTTGGATTTTTTTTTTTTTTTTTCCAAAATCAGACTTGACACCAGAGAGGCTGAATACCGCACTGAGTCAATGCGGTCTTAGCCTCTCTGGTGTCAACACTCTGTCTGATTTTGGATTTTTTTTTTTTTTTTTCAAAAATCAGACTTGACACCAGAGAGGCTGAATACCGCACTGAGTCAATGCGGTCTTAGCCTCTCTGGTGTCAACACTCTGTCTGATTTTTGATTTTTGATTTTTTTTTTCCAAAATCAGACTTGACACCAGAGAGGCTGAATACCGCACTGAGTCAATGCGGTCTTAGCCTCTCTGGTGTCAACACTCTGTCTGATTTTGGATTTTTTTTTTTTTTTTCCAAAATCAGACTTGACACCAGAGAGGCTGAATACCGCACTGAGTCAATGCGGTCTTAGCCCTTCTGGTCTCAACACTCTGTCTGATTTTGGATTTTTTTTTTTTTTTTCAAAATCAGACTTGACACCAGAGAGGCTGAATACCGCACTGAGTCAATGCGGTCTTAGCCTCTCTGGTGTCAACACTCTGTCTGATTTTGGATTTTTTTTTTTTTTTTCAAAAATCAGACTTGACACCAGAGAGGCTGAATACCGCACTGAGTCAATGCGGTCTTAGCCTCTCTGGTCTCAACACTCTGTCTGATTTTGGATTTTTTTTTTTTTTTTCCAAAATCAGACTTGACACCAGAGAGGCTGAATACCGCACTGAGTCAATGCGGTCTTAGCCTCTCTGGTGTCAACACTCTGTCTGATTTTGTATTTTTTTTTTTTTTTTTTCCAAAATCAGACTTGACACCAGAGAGGCTGAATACCGCACTGAGTCAATGCGGTCTTAGCCTCTCTGGTCTCAACACTCTGTCTGATTTTGGATTTTTTTTTTTTTTTTTTTTCCAAATTTAGACTTGACACCAGAGAGGCTGAATACCGCACTGAGTCAATGTGGTCTTAGCCTCTCTGGTGTCAACACTCTGTCTGATTTTGTATTTTTGTATTTTTTTTTCCAAAATCAGACTTGACACCAGAGAGGCTGAATACCGCACTGAGTCAATGCGGTCTTAGCCTCTCTGGTCTCAACACTGTCTGATTTTGGATTTTTTTTTTTTTTTTTCCAAAATCAGACTTGACACCAGAGAGGCTGAATACCGCACTGAGTCAATGCGGTCTTAGCCTCTCTGGTGTCAACACTCTGTCTGATTTTGGATTTTTTTTTTTTTTTTTCCAAAATCAGACTTGACACCAGAGAGGCTGAATACCGCACTGAGTCAATGCGGTCTTAGCCTCTCTGGTCTCAACACTGTCTGATTTTGGATTTTTTTTTTTTTTCCAAAATCAGACTTGACACCAGAGAGGCTGAATACTGCACTGAGTCAATGCGGTCTTAGCCTCTCTGGTCTCAACACTGTCTGATTTTGGATTTTTTTTTTTTTTTCCAAAATCAGACTTGACACCAGAGAGGCTGAATACAGCACTGAGTCAATGCGGTCTTAGCCTCTCTGGTGTCAACACTCTGTCTGATTTTGGATTTTTTTTTTTTTTTTTCCAAAATCAGACTTGACACCAGAGAGGCTGAATACCGCACTGAGTCAATGCAGTCTTAGCCTCTCTGGTGTCAACACTCTGTCTGATTTTGGATTTTTTTTTTTTTTTTCCAAAATCAGACTTGACACCAGAGAGGCTGAATACTGCACTGAGTCAATGCGGTCTTAGCCTCTCTGGTGTCAACACTCTGTCTGATTTTTGATTTTTGATTTTTTTTTTCCAAAATCAGACTTGACACCAGAGAGGCTGAATACCGCACTGAGTCAATGCGGTCTTAGCCTCTCTGGTGTCAACACTCTGTCTGATTTTGGATTTTTTTTTTTTTTTTCCAAAATCAGACTTGACACCAGAGAGGCTGAATACCGCACTGAGTCAATGCGGTCTTAGCCTCTCTGGTCTCAACACTCTGTCTGATTTTGGATTTTTTTTTTTTTTTTCAAAATCAGACTTGACACCAGAGAGGCTGAATACCGCACTGAGTCAATGCGGTCTTAGCCTCTCTGGTGTCAACACTCTGTCTGATTTTGGATTTTTTTTTTTTTTTTCAAAAATCAGACTTGACACCAGAGAGGCTGAATACCGCACTGAGTCAATGCGGTCTTAGCCTCTCTGGTCTCAACACTCTGTCTGATTTTGGATTTTTTTTTTTTTTTTCCAAAATCAGACTTGACACCAGAGAGGCTGAATACCGCACTGAGTCAATGCGGTCTTAGCCTCTCTGGTGTCAACACTCTGTCTGATTTTGTATTTTTTTTTTTTTTTTTTCCAAAATCAGACTTGACACCAGAGAGGCTGAATACCGCACTGAGTCAATGCGGTCTTAGCCTCTCTGGTCTCAACACTCTGTCTGATTTTGGATTTTTTTTTTTTTTTTTTTTTCCAAATTTAGACTTGACACCAGAGAGGCTGAATACCGCACTGAGTCAATGTGGTCTTAGCCTCTCTGGTGTCAACACTCTGTCTGATTTTGTATTTTTTTATTTTTTTTCCAAAATCAGACTTGACACCAGAGAGGCTGAATACCGCACTGAGTCAATGCGGTCTTAGCCTCTCTGGTCTCAACACTGTCTGATTTTGGATTTTTTTTTTTTTTTTCCAAAATCAGACTTGACACCAGAGAGGCTGAATACCGCACTGAGTCAATGCGGTCTTAGCCTCTCTGGTGTCAACACTCTGTCTGATTTTGGATTTTTTTTTTTTTTTTCCAAAATCAGACTTGACACCAGAGAGGCTGAATACCGCACTGAGTCAATGCGGTCTTAGCCTCTCTGGTCTCAACACTGTCTGATTTTGGATTTTTTTTTTTTTTTCCAAAATCAGACTTGACACCAGAGAGGCTGAATACCGCACTGAGTCAATGCGGTCTTAGCCTCTCTGGTCTCAACACTGTCTGATTTTGGATTTTTTTTTTTTTTTTTCCAAAATCAGACTTGACACCAGAGAGGCTGAATACCGCACTGAGTCAATGCGGTCTTAGCCTCTCTGGTGTCAACACTCTGTCTGATTTTGGATTTTTTTTTTTTTTTTCCAAAATCAGACTTGACACCAGAGAGGCTGAATACCGCACTGAGTCAATGCGGTCTTAGCCTCTCTGGTCTCAACACTCTGTCTGATTTTGGATTTTTTTTTTTTTTTTTCAAAAATCAGACTTGACACCAGAGAGGCTGAATACCGCACTGAGTCAATGCGGTCTTAGCCTCTCTGGTGTCAACACTCTGTCTGATTTTGGATTTTTTTTTTTTTTTTCCAAAATCAGACTTGACACCAGAGAGGCTGAATACCGCACTGAGTCAATGCGGTCTTAGCCTCTCTGGTCTCAACACTCTGTCTGATTTTGGATTTTTTTTTTTTTTTTTCAAAAATCAGACTTGACACCAGAGAGGCTGAATACCGCACTGAGTCAATGCGGTCTTAGCCTCTCTGGTCTCAACACTCTGTCTGATTTTGGATTTTTTTTTTTTTTTTCCAAAATCAGACTTGACACCAGAGAGGCTGAATACCGCACTGAGTCAATGCGGTCTTAGCCTCTCTGGTGTCAACACTCTGTCTGATTTTTGATTTTTTTTTTTTTTTTCCAAAATCAGACTTGACACCAGAGAGGCTGAATACCGCACTGAGTCAATGCGGTCTTAGCCTCTCTGGTCTCAACACTCTGTCTGATTTTGGATTTTTTTTTTTTTTTTCCAAAATCAGACTTGACACCAGAGAGGCTGAATACCGCACTGAGTCAATGCGGTCTTAGCCTCTCTGGTGTCAACACTCTGTCTGATTTTGGATTTTTTTTTTTTTTTTTCCAAAATCAGACTTGACACCAGAGAGGCTGAATACCGCACTGAGTCAATGCGGTCTTAGCCTCTCTGGTGTCAACACTCTGTCTGATTTTGGATTTTTTTTTTTTTTTTCAAAAATCAGACTTGACACCAGAGAGGCTGAATACCGCACTGAGTCAATGCGGTCTTAGCCTCTCTGGTGTCAACACTCTGTCTGATTTTTGATTTTTGATTTTTTTTTTCCAAAATCAGACTTGACACCAGAGAGGCTGAATACCGCACTGAGTCAATGCGGTCTTAGCCTCTCTGGTGTCAACACTCTGTCTGATTTTGGATTTTTTTTTTTTTTTTCCAAAATCAGACTTGACACCAGAGAGGCTGAATACCGCACTGAGTCAATGCGGTCTTAGCCCTTCTGGTCTCAACACTCTGTCTGATTTTGGATTTTTTTTTTTTTTTTCAAAATCAGACTTGACACCAGAGAGGCTGAATACCGCACTGAGTCAATGCGGTCTTAGCCTCTCTGGTGTCAACACTCTGTCTGATTTTGGATTTTTTTTTTTTTTTTCAAAAATCAGACTTGACACCAGAGAGGCTGAATACCGCACTGAGTCAATGCGGTCTTAGCCTCTCTGGTCTCAACACTCTGTCTGATTTTGGATTTTTTTTTTTTTTTTCCAAAATCAGACTTGACACCAGAGAGGCTGAATACCGCACTGAGTCAATGCGGTCTTAGCCTCTCTGGTGTCAACACTCTGTCTGATTTTGTATTTTTTTTTTTTTTTTTTCCAAAATCAGACTTGACACCAGAGAGGCTGAATACCGCACTGAGTCAATGCGGTCTTAGCCTCTCTGGTCTCAACACTCTGTCTGATTTTGGATTTTTTTTTTTTTTTTTTTTCCAAATTTAGACTTGACACCAGAGAGGCTGAATACCGCACTGAGTCAATGTGGTCTTAGCCTCTCTGGTGTCAACACTCTGTCTGATTTTGTATTTTTGTATTTTTTTTCCAAAATCAGACTTGACACCAGAGAGGCTGAATACCGCACTGAGTCAATGCGGTCTTAGCCTCTCTGGTCTCAACACTGTCTGATTTTGGATTTTTTTTTTTTTTTTCCAAAATCAGACTTGACACCAGAGAGGCTGAATACCGCACTGAGTCAATGCGGTCTTAGCCTCTCTGGTGTCAACACTCTGTCTGATTTTGGATTTTTTTTTTTTTTTTCCAAAATCAGACTTGACACCAGAGAGGCTGAATACCGCACTGAGTCAATGCGGTCTTAGCCTCTCTGGTCTCAACACTGTCTGATTTTGGATTTTTTTTTTTTTTCCAAAATCAGACTTGACACCAGAGAGGCTGAATACTGCACTGAGTCAATGCGGTCTTAGCCTCTCTGGTCTCAACACTGTCTGATTTTGGATTTTTTTTTTTTTTTTCCAAAATCAGACTTGACACCAGAGAGGCTGAATACAGCACTGAGTCAATGCGGTCTTAGCCTCTCTGGTGTCAACACTCTGTCTGATTTTGGATTTTTTTTTTTTTTTTTCCAAAATCAGACTTGACACCAGAGAGGCTGAATACCGCACTGAGTCAATGCAGTCTTAGCCTCTCTGGTGTCAACACTCTGTCTGATTTTGGATTTTTTTTTTTTTTTTCCAAAATCAGACTTGACACCAGAGAGGCTGAATACTGCACTGAGTCAATGCGGTCTTAGCCTCTCTGGTGTCAACACTCTGTCTGATTTTTGATTTTTGATTTTTTTTTTCCAAAATCAGACTTGACACCAGAGAGGCTGAATACCGCACTGAGTCAATGCGGTCTTAGCCTCTCTGGTGTCAACACTCTGTCTGATTTTGGATTTTTTTTTTTTTTTTCCAAAATCAGACTTGACACCAGAGAGGCTGAATACCGCACTGAGTCAATGCGGTCTTAGCCTCTCTGGTCTCAACACTCTGTCTGATTTTGGATTTTTTTTTTTTTTTTCAAAATCAGACTTGACACCAGAGAGGCTGAATACCGCACTGAGTCAATGCGGTCTTAGCCTCTCTGGTGTCAACACTCTGTCTGATTTTGGATTTTTTTTTTTTTTTTCAAAAATCAGACTTGACACCAGAGAGGCTGAATACCGCACTGAGTCAATGCGGTCTTAGCCTCTCTGGTCTCAACACTCTGTCTGATTTTGGATTTTTTTTTTTTTTTTCCAAAATCAGACTTGACACCAGAGAGGCTGAATACCGCACTGAGTCAATGCGGTCTTAGCCTCTCTGGTGTCAACACTCTGTCTGATTTTGTATTTTTTTTTTTTTTTTTTCCAAAATCAGACTTGACACCAGAGAGGCTGAATACCGCACTGAGTCAATGCGGTCTTAGCCTCTCTGGTCTCAACACTCTGTCTGATTTTGGATTTTTTTTTTTTTTTTTTTTCCAAATTTAGACTTGACACCAGAGAGGCTGAATACCGCACTGAGTCAATGTGGTCTTAGCCTCTCTGGTGTCAACACTCTGTCTGATTTTGTATTTTTTTATTTTTTTTCCAAAATCAGACTTGACACCAGAGAGGCTGAATACCGCACTGAGTCAATGCGGTCTTAGCCTCTCTGGTCTCAACACTGTCTGATTTTGGATTTTTTTTTTTTTTTTCCAAAATCAGACTTGACACCAGAGAGGCTGAATACCGCACTGAGTCAATGCGGTCTTAGCCTCTCTGGTGTCAACACTCTGTCTGATTTTGGATTTTTTTTTTTTTTTTCCAAAATCAGACTTGACACCAGAGAGGCTGAATACCGCACTGAGTCAATGCGGTCTTAGCCTCTCTGGTCTCAACACTGTCTGATTTTGGATTTTTTTTTTTTTTTCCAAAATCAGACTTGACACCAGAGAGGCTGAATACCGCACTGAGTCAATGCGGTCTTAGCCTCTCTGGTCTCAACACTGTCTGATTTTGGATTTTTTTTTTTTTTTTTCCAAAATCAGACTTGACACCAGAGAGGCTGAATACCGCACTGAGTCAATGCGGTCTTAGCCTCTCTGGTGTCAACACTCTGTCTGATTTTGGATTTTTTTTTTTTTTTTCCAAAATCAGACTTGACACCAGAGAGGCTGAATACCGCACTGAGTCAATGCGGTCTTAGCCTCTCTGGTCTCAACACTCTGTCTGATTTTGGATTTTTTTTTTTTTTTTCAAAAATCAGACTTGACACCAGAGAGGCTGAATACCGCACTGAGTCAATGCGGTCTTAGCCTCTCTGGTCTCAACACTCTGTCTGATTTTGGATTTTTTTTTTTTTTTTCCAAAATCAGACTTGACACCAGAGAGGCTGAATACCGCACTGAGTCAATGCGGTCTTAGCCTCTCTGGTCTCAACACTCTGTCTGATTTTGGATTTTTTTTTTTTTTTTTCAAAAATCAGACTTGACACCAGAGAGGCTGAATACCGCACTGAGTCAATGCGGTCTTAGCCTCTCTGGTCTCAACACTCTGTCTGATTTTGGATTTTTTTTTTTTTTTTCCAAAATCAGACTTGACACCAGAGAGGCTGAATACCGCACTGAGTCAATGCGGTCTTAGCCTCTCTGGTGTCAACACTCTGTCTGATTTTTGATTTTTTTTTTTTTTTTCCAAAATCAGACTTGACACCAGAGAGGCTGAATACCGCACTGAGTCAATGCGGTCTTAGCCTCTCTGGTCTCAACACTCTGTCTGATTTTGGATTTTTTTTTTTTTTTCCAAAATCAGACTTGACACCAGAGAGGCTGAATACCGCACTGAGTCAATGCGGTCTTAGCCTCTCTGGTGTCAACACTCTGTCTGATTTTGGATTTTTTTTTTTTTTTTTCCAAAATCAGACTTGACACCAGAGAGGCTGAATACCGCACTGAGTCAATGCGGTCTTAGCCTCTCTGGTGTCAACACTCTGTCTGATTTTGGATTTTTTTTTTTTTTTTCAAAAATCAGACTTGACACCAGAGAGGCTGAATACCGCACTGAGTCAATGCGGTCTTAGCCTCTCTGGTGTCAACACTCTGTCTGATTTTTGATTTTTGATTTTTTTTTTCCAAAATCAGACTTGACACCAGAGAGGCTGAATACCGCACTGAGTCAATGCGGTCTTAGCCTCTCTGGTGTCAACACTCTGTCTGATTTTGGATTTTTTTTTTTTTTTTCCAAAATCAGACTTGACACCAGAGAGGCTGAATACCGCACTGAGTCAATGCGGTCTTAGCCCTTCTGGTCTCAACACTCTGTCTGATTTTGGATTTTTTTTTTTTTTTTCAAAATCAGACTTGACACCAGAGAGGCTGAATACCGCACTGAGTCAATGCGGTCTTAGCCTCTCTGGTGTCAACACTCTGTCTGATTTTGGATTTTTTTTTTTTTTTTCAAAAATCAGACTTGACACCAGAGAGGCTGAATACCGCACTGAGTCAATGCGGTCTTAGCCTCTCTGGTCTCAACACTCTGTCTGATTTTGGATTTTTTTTTTTTTTTTCCAAAATCAGACTTGACACCAGAGAGGCTGAATACCGCACTGAGTCAATGCGGTCTTAGCCTCTCTGGTGTCAACACTCTGTCTGATTTTGTATTTTTTTTTTTTTTTTTTCCAAAATCAGACTTGACACCAGAGAGGCTGAATACCGCACTGAGTCAATGCGGTCTTAGCCTCTCTGGTCTCAACACTGTCTGATTTTGGATTTTTTTTTTTTTTTTTTTTTCCAAATTTAGACTTGACACCAGAGAGGCTGAATACCGCACTGAGTCAATGTGGTCTTAGCCTCTCTGGTGTCAACACTCTGTCTGATTTTGTATTTTTGTATTTTTTTTCCAAAATCAGACTTGACACCAGAGAGGCTGAATACCGCACTGAGTCAATGCGGTCTTAGCCTCTCTGGTCTCAACACTGTCTGATTTTGGATTTTTTTTTTTTTTTTCCAAAATCAGACTTGACACCAGAGAGGCTGAATACCGCACTGAGTCAATGCGGTCTTAGCCTCTCTGGTGTCAACACTCTGTCTGATTTTGGATTTTTTTTTTTTTTTTCCAAAATCAGACTTGACACCAGAGAGGCTGAATACCGCACTGAGTCAATGCGGTCTTAGCCTCTCTGGTCTCAACACTGTCTGATTTTGGATTTTTTTTTTTTTTCCAAAATCAGACTTGACACCAGAGAGGCTGAATACTGCACTGAGTCAATGCGGTCTTAGCCTCTCTGGTCTCAACACTGTCTGATTTTGGATTTTTTTTTTTTTTTCCAAAATCAGACTTGACACCAGAGAGGCTGAATACAGCACTGAGTCAATGCGGTCTTAGCCTCTCTGGTGTCAACACTCTGTCTGATTTTGGATTTTTTTTTTTTTTTTTCCAAAATCAGACTTGACACCAGAGAGGCTGAATACCGCACTGAGTCAATGCAGTCTTAGCCTCTCTGGTGTCAACACTCTGTCTGATTTTGGATTTTTTTTTTTTTTTTCCAAAATCAGACTTGACACCAGAGAGGCTGAATACTGCACTGAGTCAATGCGGTCTTAGCCTCTCTGGTGTCAACACTCTGTCTGATTTTTGATTTTTGATTTTTTTTTTCCAAAATCAGACTTGACACCAGAGAGGCTGAATACCGCACTGAGTCAATGCGGTCTTAGCCTCTCTGGTGTCAACACTCTGTCTGATTTTGGATTTTTTTTTTTTTTTTCCAAAATCAGACTTGACACCAGAGAGGCTGAATACCGCACTGAGTCAATGCGGTCTTAGCCTCTCTGGTCTCAACACTCTGTCTGATTTTGGATTTTTTTTTTTTTTTTCAAAATCAGACTTGACACCAGAGAGGCTGAATACCGCACTGAGTCAATGCGGTCTTAGCCTCTCTGGTGTCAACACTCTGTCTGATTTTGGATTTTTTTTTTTTTTTTCAAAAATCAGACTTGACACCAGAGAGGCTGAATACCGCACTGAGTCAATGCGGTCTTAGCCTCTCTGGTCTCAACACTCTGTCTGATTTTGGATTTTTTTTTTTTTTTTCCAAAATCAGACTTGACACCAGAGAGGCTGAATACCGCACTGAGTCAATGCGGTCTTAGCCTCTCTGGTGTCAACACTCTGTCTGATTTTGTATTTTTTTTTTTTTTTTTTTCCAAAATCAGACTTGACACCAGAGAGGCTGAATACCGCACTGAGTCAATGCGGTCTTAGCCTCTCTGGTCTCAACACTCTGTCTGATTTTGGATTTTTTTTTTTTTTTTTTTTCCAAATTTAGACTTGACACCAGAGAGGCTGAATACCGCACTGAGTCAATGTGGTCTTAGCCTCTCTGGTGTCAACACTCTGTCTGATTTTGTATTTTTTTATTTTTTTTCCAAAATCAGACTTGACACCAGAGAGGCTGAATACCGCACTGAGTCAATGCGGTCTTAGCCTCTCTGGTCTCAACACTGTCTGATTTTGGATTTTTTTTTTTTTTTTCCAAAATCAGACTTGACACCAGAGAGGCTGAATACCGCACTGAGTCAATGCGGTCTTAGCCTCTCTGGTGTCAACACTCTGTCTGATTTTGGATTTTTGTTTTTTTTTTCCAAAATCAGACTTGACACCAGAGAGGCTGAATACCGCACTGAGTCAATGCGGTCTTAGCCTCTCTGGTCTCAACACTGTCTGATTTTGGATTTTTTTTTTTTTTCCAAAATCAGACTTGACACCAGAGAGGCTGAATACCGCACTGAGTCAATGCGGTCTTAGCCTCTCTGGTCTCAACACTGTCTGATTTTGGATTTTTTTTTTTTTTTTTCCAAAATCAGACTTGACACCAGAGAGGCTGAATACCGCACTGAGTCAATGCGGTCTTAGCCTCTCTGGTGTCAACACTCTGTCTGATTTTGGATTTTTTTTTTTTTTTCCCAAAATCAGACTTGACACCAGAGAGGCTGAATACCGCACTGAGTCAATGCGGTCTTAGCCTCTCTGGTCTCAACACTCTGTCTGATTTTGGATTTTTTTTTTTTTTTTCCCAAAATCAGACTTGACACCAGAGAGGCTGAATACCGCACTGAGTCAATGCGGTCTTAGCCTCTCTGGTGTCAACACTCTGTCTGATTTTTGATTTTTGATTTTTTTTTTCCAAAATCAGACTTGACACCAGAGAGGCTGAATACCGCACTGAGTCAATGCGGTCTTAGCCTCTCTGGTCTCAACACTCTGTCTGATTTTGGATTTTTTTTTTTTTTTTCCCAAAATCAGACTTGACACCAGAGAGGCTGAATACCGCACTGAGTCAATGCGGTCTTAGCCTCTCTGGTGTCAACACTCTGTCTGATTTTTGATTTTTGATTTTTTTTTTCCAAAATCAGACTTGACACCAGAGAGGCTGAATACCGCACTGAGTCAATGCGGTCTTAGCCTCTCTGGTCTCAACACTCTGTCTGATTTTGGATTTTTTTTTTTTTTTTCCCAAAATCAGACTTGACACCAGAGAGGCTGAATACCGCACTGAGTCAATGCGGTCTTAGCCTCTCTGGTGTCAACACTCTGTCTGATTTTTGATTTTTGATTTTTTTTTTCCAAAATCAGACTTGACACCAGAGAGGCTGAATACCGCACTGAGTCAATGCGGTCTTAGCCTCTCTGGTCTCAACACTCTGTCTGATTTTGGATTTTTTTTTTTTTTTTCAAAATCAGACTTGACACCAGAGAGGCTGAATACCGCACTGAGTCAATGCGGTCTTAGCCTCTCTGGTGTCAACACTCTGTCTGATTTCGGATTTTTTTTTTTTTTTCAAAATCAGACTTGACACCAGAGAGGCTGAATACCGCACTGAGTCAATGCGGTCTTAGCCTCTCTGGTCTCAACACTCTGTCTGATTTTGGATTTTTTTTTTTTTTTTCAAAATCAGACTTGACACCAGAGAGGCTGAATACCGCACTGAGTCAATGCGGTCTTAGCCTCTCTGGTCTCAACACTCTGTCTGATTTTGGATTTTTTTTTTTTTTTTCAAAAATCAGACTTGACACCAGAGAGGCTGAATACCGCACTGAGTCAATGCGGTCTTAGCCTCTCTGGTCTCAACACTCTGTCTGATTTTGGATTTTTTTTTTTTTTTTCCAAAATCAGACTTGACACCAGAGAGGCTGAATACCGCACTGAGTCAATGCGGTCTTAGCCTCTCTGGTGTCAACACTCTGTCTGATTTTGGATTTTTTTTTTTTTTTTCCAAAATCAGACTTGACACCAGAGAGGCTGAATACCGCACTGAGTCAATGCGGTCTTAGCCTCTCTGGTGTCAACACTCTGTCTGATTTTGGATTTTTTTTTTTTTTTTCCAAAATCAGACTTGACACCAGAGAGGCTGAATACCGCACTGAGTCAATGCGGTCTTAGCCTCTCTGGTGTCAACACTCTGTCTGATTTTTGATTTTTTTTTTTTTTTTCCAAAATCAGACTTGACACCAGAGAGGCTGAATACCGCACTGAGTCAATGCGGTCTTAGCCTCTCTGGTCTCAACACTCTGTCTGATTTTGGATTTTTTTTTTTTTTTTCCAAAATCAGACTTGACACCAGAGAGGCTGAATACCGCACTGAGTCAATGCGGTCTTAGCCTCTCTGGTCTCAACACTCTGTCTGATTTTGGATTTTTTTTTTTTTTTTCCAAAATCAGACTTGACACCAGAGAGGCTGAATACCGCACTGAGTCAATGCGGTCTTAGCCTCTCTGGTGTCAACACTCTGTCTGATTTTGGATTTTTTTTTTTTTTTTCCAAAATCAGACTTGACACCAGAGAGGCTGAATACCGCACTGAGTCAATGCGGTCTTAGCCTCTCTGGTCTCAACACTCTGTCTGATTTTGGATTTTTTTTTTTTTTTTCCAAAATTAGACTTGACACCAGAGAGGCTGAATACCGCACTGAGTCAATGCGGTCTTAGCCTCTCTGGTCTCAACACTCTGTCTGATTTTGGATTTTTTTTTTTTTTTTCCAAAATCAGACTTGACACCAGAGAGGCTGAATACCGCACTGAGTCAATGCGGTCTTAGCCTCTCTGGTGTCAACACTCTGTCTGATTTTGGATTTTTTTTTTTTTTTTCCAAAATCAGACTTGACACCAGAGAGGCTGAATACCGCACTGAGTCAATGCGGTCTTAGCCTCTCTGGTGTCAACACTCTGTCTGATTTTGGATTTTTTTTTTTTTTTTTCCAAATCAGACTTGACACCAGAGAGGCTGAATACCGCACTGAGTCAATGCGGTCTTAGCCTCTCTGGTGTCAACACTCTGTCTGATTTTGGATTTTTTTTTTTTTTTTCCAAAATCAGACTTGACACCAGAGAGGCTGAATACCGCACTGAGTCAATGCGGTCTTAGCCTCTCTGGTGTCAACACTCTGTCTGATTTTGGATTTTTTTATTTTTTTTCCAAAATCAGACTTGACACCAGAGAGGCTGAATACCGCACTGAGTCAATGCGGTCTTAGCTGCGGTCTTAGCCTCTCTGGTCTCAACACTGTCTGATTTTGGATTTTTTTTTTTTTTTTTCAAAATCAGACTTGACACCAGAGAGGCTGAATACCGCACTCAGTCAATGCGGTCTTAGCCTCTCTGGTTTCAACACTCTGTCTGATTTTGGATTTTTTTTTTTTTTTCCAAAATCAGACTTGACACCAGAGAGGCTGAATACCGCACTGAGTCAATACGGTCTTAGCCTCTCTGGTGTCAACACTCTGTCTGATTTTGGATTTTTTTTTTTTTTTCAAAAATCAGACTTGACACCAGAGAGGCTGAATACCGCACTGAGTCAATGCGGTCTTAGCCTCTCTGGTGTCAACACTCTGTCTGATTTTGTATTTTTTTTTTTTTTTTTTCCAAAATCAGACTTGACACCAGAGAGGCTGAATACCGCACTGAGTCAATGCGGTCTTAGCCTCTCTGGTCTCAACACTCTGTCTGATTTTGGATTTTTTTTTTTTTTTTTTTCAAAATTTAGACTTGACACCAGAGAGGCTGAATGCCGCACTGAGTCAATGCGGTCTTAGCCTCTCTGGTTTCAACACTCTGTCTGATTTTGGATTTTTTTTTTTTTTTCCAAAATCAGACTTGACACCAGAGAGGCTGAATACTGCACTGAGTCAATGCGGTCTTAGCCTCTCTGGTGTCAACACTCTGTCTGATTTTGGATTTTTTTTTTTTTTTTCAAAAATCAGACTTGACACCAGAGAGGCTGAATACCGCACTGAGTCAATGCGGTCTTAGCCTCTCTGGTCTCAACACTGTCTGATTTTGGATTTTTTTTTTTTTTCTCCAAAATCAGACTTGACACCAGAGAGGCTGAATACCGCACTGAGTCAATGCGGTCTTAGCCTCTCTGGTCTCAACACTCTGTCTGATTTTGGATTTTTTTTTTTTTTTTTTCCAAAATCAGACTTGACACCAGAGAGGCTGAATACCGCACTGAGTCAATGCGGTCTTAGCCTCTCTGGTGTCAACACTCTGTCTGATTTTGGATTTTTTTTTTTTTTTCCAAAATCAGACTTGACACCAGAGAGGCTGAATACCGCACTGAGTCAATGCGGTCTTAGCCTCTCTGGTGTCAACACTCTGTCTGATTTTTGATTTTTTTTTTTTTTTTTCCAAAATCAGACTTGACACCAGAGAGGCTGAATACCGCACTGAGTCAATGCGGTCTTAGCCTCTCTGGTCTCAACACTCTGTCTGATTTTGGATTTTTTTTTTTTTTTTCCAAAATCAGACTTGACACCAGAGAGGCTGAATACTGCACTGAGTCAATGCGGTCTTAGCCTCTCTGGTGTCAACACTCTGTCTGATTTTGGATTTTTTTTTTTTTTTTCCAAAATCAGACTTGACACCAGAGAGGCTGAATACCGCACTGAGTCAATGCGGTCTTAGCCTCTCTGGTGTCAACACTCTGTCTGATTTTGGATTTTTTTTTTTTTTTTCCAAAATCAGACTTGACACCAGAGAGGCTGAATACCGCACTGAGTCAATGCGGTCTTAGCCTCTCTGGTCTCAACACTCTGTCTGATTTTGGATTTTTTTTTTTTTTTTCAAAATCAGACTTGACACCAGAGAGGCTGAATACCGCACTGAGTCAATGCGGTCTTAGCCTCTCTGGTGTCAACACTCTGTCTGATTTTGGATTTTTTTTTTTTTTTTCAAAAATCAGACTTGACACCAGAGAGGCTGAATACCGCACTGAGTCAATGCGGTCTTAGCCTCTCTGGTCTCAACACTCTGTCTGATTTTGGATTTATTTATTTTTTTTCCAAAATCAGACTTGACACCAGAGAGGCTGAATACCGCACTGAGTCAATGCGGTCTTAGCCTCTCTGGTGTCAACACTCTGTCTGATTTTGTATATATTTTTTTTTTTTTCCAAAATCAGACTTGACACCAGAGAGGCTGAATACCGCACTGAGTCAATGCGGTCTTAGCCTCTCTGGTCTCAACACTCTGTCTGATTTTGGATTTTTTTTTTTTTTTTTTTTCCAAATTTAGACTTGACACCAGAGAGGCTGAATACCGCACTGAGTCAATGTGGTCTTAGCCTCTCTGGTGTCAACACTCTGTCTGATTTTGTATTTTTTTATTTTTTTTCCAAAATCAGACTTGACACCAGAGAGGCTGAATACCGCACTGAGTCAATGCGGTCTTAGCCTCTCTGGTCTCAACACTGTCTGATTTTGGATTTTTTTTTTTTTTTCCAAAATCAGACTTGACACCAGAGAGGCTGAATACCGCACTGAGTCAATGCGGTCTTAGCCTCTCTGGTGTCAACACTCTGTCTGATTTTGGATTTTTTTTTTTTTTCCAAAATCAGACTTGACACCAGAGAGGCTGAATACCGCACTGAGTCAATGCGGTCTTAGCCTCTCTGGTGTCAACACTCTGTCTGATTTTTGATTTTTTTTTTTTTTTTTTTTCCAAAATCAGACTTGACACCAGAGAGGCTGAATACCGCACTGAGTCAATGCGGTCTTAGCCTCTCTGGTCTCAACACTCTGTCTGATTTTGGATTTTTTTTTTTTTTTTTCAAAAATCAGACTTGACACCAGAGAGGCTGAATACCGCACTGAGTCAATGCGGTCTTAGCCTCTCTGGTGTCAACACTCTGTCTGATTTTGGATTTTTTTTTTTTTTTTTCCAAAATCAGACTTGACACCAGAGAGGCTGAATACCGCACTGAGTCAATGCGGTCTTAGCCTCTCTGGTGTCAACACTCTGTCTGATTTTGGATTTTTTTATTTTTTTTCCAAAATCAGACTTGACACCAGAGAGGCTGAATACCGCACTGAGTCAATGCGGTCTTAGCCTCTCTGGTCTCAACACTGTCTGATTTTGGATTTTTTTTTTTTTTTTTTCAAAATCAGACTTGACACCAGAGAGGCTGAATACCGCACTCAGTCAATGCGGTCTTAGCCTCTCTGGTTTCAACACTCTGTCTGATTTTGGATTTTTTTTTTTTTTTCCAAAATCAGACTTGACACCAGAGAGGCTGAATACCGCACTGAGTCAATACGGTCTTAGCCTCTCTGGTGTCAACACTCTGTCTGATTTTGGATTTTTTTTTTTTTTTCAAAAATCAGACTTGACACCAGAGAGGCTGAATACCGCACTGAGTCAATGCGGTCTTAGCCTCTCTGGTGTCAACACTCTGTCTGATTTTGTATTTTTTTTTTTTTTTTTTCCAAAATCAGACTTGACACCAGAGAGGCTGAATACCGCACTGAGTCAATGCGGTCTTAGCCTCTCTGGTCTCAACACTCTGTCTGATTTTGGATTTTTTTTTTTTTTTTTTTTCAAAATTTAGACTTGACACCAGAGAGGCTGAATACCGCACTGAGTCAATGCGGTCTTAGCCTCTCTGGTTTCAACACTCTGTCTGATTTTGGATTTTTTTTTTTTTTTCCAAAATCAGACTTGACACCAGAGAGGCTGAATACTGCACTGAGTCAATGCGGTCTTAGCCTCTCTGGTGTCAACACTCTGTCTGATTTTGGATTTTTTTTTTTTTTTTTCAAAAATCAGACTTGACACCAGAGAGGCTGAATACCGCACTGAGTCAATGCGGTCTTAGCCTCTCTGGTCTCAACACTGTCTGATTTTGGATTTTTTTTTTTTTTCTCCAAAATCAGACTTGACACCAGAGAGGCTGAATACCGCACTGAGTCAATGCGGTCTTAGCCTCTCTGGTCTCAACACTCTGTCTGATTTTGGATTTTTTTTTTTTTTTTTTCCAAAATCAGACTTGACACCAGAGAGGCTGAATACCGCACTGAGTCAATGCGGTCTTAGCCTCTCTGGTGTCAACACTCTGTCTGATTTTGGATTTTTTTTTTTTTTTTCCAAAATCAGACTTGACACCAGAGAGGCTGAATACCGCACTGAGTCAATGCGGTCTTAGCCTCTCTGGTGTCAACACTCTGTCTGATTTTTGATTTTTTTTTTTTTTTTTTCCAAAATCAGACTTGACACCAGAGAGGCTGAATACCGCACTGAGTCAATGCGGTCTTAGCCTCTCTGGTCTCAACACTCTGTCTGATTTTGGATTTTTTTTTTTTTTTTTCCAAAATCAGACTTGACACCAGAGAGGCTGAATACCGCACTGAGTCAATGCGGTCTTAGCCTCTCTGGTCTCAACACTCTGTCTGATTTTGGATTTTTTTTTTTTTTTTCCAAAATCAGACTTGACACCAGAGAGGCTGAATACTGCACTGAGTCAATGCGGTCTTAGCCTCTCTGGTGTCAACACTCTGTCTGATTTTGGATTTTTTTTTTTTTTTTCCAAAATCAGACTTGACACCAGAGAGGCTGAATACCGCACTGAGTCAATGCGGTCTTAGCCTCTCTGGTGTCAACACTCTGTCTGATTTTGGATTTTTTTTTTTTTTTTCCAAAATCAGACTTGACACCAGAGAGGCTGAATACCGCACTGAGTCAATGCGGTCTTAGCCTCTCTGGTCTCAACACTCTGTCTGATTTTGGATTTTTTTTTTTTTTTTCAAAATCAGACTTGACACCAGAGAGGCTGAATACCGCACTGAGTCAATGCGGTCTTAGCCTCTCTGGTGTCAACACTCTGTCTGATTTTGGATTTTTTTTTTTTTTTTCAAAAATCAGACTTGACACCAGAGAGGCTGAATACCGCACTGAGTCAATGCGGTCTTAGCCTCTCTGGTCTCAACACTCTGTCTGATTTTGGATTTATTTATTTTTTTTCCAAAATCAGACTTGACACCAGAGAGGCTGAATACCGCACTGAGTCAATGCGGTCTTAGCCTCTCTGGTGTCAACACTCTGTCTGATTTTGTATATATTTTTTTTTTTTTCCAAAATCAGACTTGACACCAGAGAGGCTGAATACCGCACTGAGTCAATGCGGTCTTAGCCTCTCTGGTCTCAACACTCTGTCTGATTTTGGATTTTTTTTTTTTTTTTTTTTCCAAATTTAGACTTGACACCAGAGAGGCTGAATACCGCACTGAGTCAATGTGGTCTTAGCCTCTCTGGTGTCAACACTCTGTCTGATTTTGTATTTTTTTATTTTTTTTCCAAAATCAGACTTGACACCAGAGAGGCTGAATACCGCACTGAGTCAATGCGGTCTTAGCCTCTCTGGTCTCAACACTGTCTGATTTTGGATTTTTTTTTTTTTTTTTCAAAAATCAGACTTGACACCAGAGAGGCTGAATACCGCACTGAGTCAATGCGGTCTTAGCCTCTCTGGTCTCAACACTCTGTCTGATTTTGAATTTTTTTTTTTTTTTTTCCAAAATCAGACTTGACACCAGAGAGGCTGAATACTGCACTGAGTCAATGCGGTCTTAGCCTCTCTGGTGTCAACACTCTGTCTGATTTTGGATTTTTTTTTTTTTTTTCCAAAATCAGACTTGACACCAGAGAGGCTGAATACCGCACTGAGTCAATGCGGTCTTAGCCTCTCTGGTCTCAACACTCTGTCTGATTTTGGATTTTTTTTTTTTTTTTCCAAAATTAGACTTGACACCAGAGAGGCTGAATACCGCACTGAGTCAATGCGGTCTTAGCCTCTCTGGTCTCAACACTCTGTCTGATTTTGGATTTTTTTTTTTTTTTTCCAAAATCAGACTTGACACCAGAGAGGCTGAATACCGCACTGAGTCAATGCGGTCTTTGCCTCTCTGGTGTCAACACTCTGTCTGATTTTGGATTTTTTTTTTTTTTTTTCCAAAATCAGACTTGACACCAGAGAGGCTGAATACCGCACTGAGTCAATGCGGTCTTAGCCTCTCTGGTGTCAACACTCTGTCTGATTTTTGATTTTTTTTTTTTTTTTTCAAAAATCAGACTTGACACCAGAGAGGCTGAATACCGCACTGAGTCAATGCGGTCTTAGCCTCTCTGGTCTCAACACTCTGTCTGATTTTGGATTTTTTTTTTTTTTTTCAAAAATCAGACTTGACACCAGAGAGGCTGAATACCGCACTGAGTCAATGCGGTCTTAGCCTCTCTGGTGTCAACACTCTGTCTGATTTTGGATTTTTTTATTTTTTTTCCAAAATCAGACTTGACACCAGAGAGGCTGAATACCGCACTGAGTCAATGCGGTCTTAGCCTCTCTCGTCTCAACACTCTGTCTGATTTTGGATTTTTTTTTTTTTTTTCCAAAATCAGACTTGACACCAGAGAGGCTGAATACTGCACTGAGTCAATGCGGTCTTAGCCTCTCTGGTCTCAACACTCTGTCTGATTTTGGATTTTTTTATTTTTTTTCCAAAATCAGACTTGACACCAGAGAGGCTGAATACCGCACTGAGTCAATGCGGTCTTAGCCTCTCTGGTCTCAACACTCTGTCTGATTTTGGATTTTTTTTTTTTTTTTTCCAAAATCAGACTTGACACCAGAGAGGCTGAATACCGCACTGAGTTAATGCGGTCTTAGCCTCTCTGGTGTCAACACTCTGTCTGATTTTGGATTTTTTTTTTTTTTTCCAAAATCAGACTTGACACCAGAGAGGCTGAATACCGCACTGAGTCAATGCGGTCTTAGCCTCTCTGGTGTCAACACTCTGTCTGATTTTTGATTTTTGATTTTTTTTTTCCAAAATCAGACTTGACACCAGAGAGGCTGAATACCGCACTGAGTCAATGCGGTCTTAGCCTCTCTGGTGTCAACACTCTGTCTGATTTTGGATTTTTTTTTTTTTTCCAAAATCAGACTTGACACCAGAGAGGCTGAATACCGCACTGAGTCAATGCGGTCTTAGCCTCTCTGGTCTCAACACTCTGTCTGATTTTGGATTTTTTTTTTTTTTTTCCAAAATCAGACTTGACACCAGAGAGGCTGAATACCGCACTGAGTCAATGCGGTCTTAGCCTCTCTGGTCTCAACACTCTGTCTGATTTTGGATTTTTTTTTTTTTTTTTCAAAATCAGACTTGACACCAGAGAGGCTGAATACCGCACTGAGTCAATGCGGTCTTAGCCTCTCTGGTGTCAACACTCTGTCTGATTTTGGATTTTGGATTTTTTTTTCAAAAATCAGACTTGACACCAGAGAGGCTGAATACCGCACTGAGTCAATGCGGTCTTAGCCTCTCTGGTCTCAACACTCTGTCTGATTTTGGATTTTTTTTTTTTTTTTCCAAAATCAGACTTGACACCAGAGAGGCTGAATACCGCACTGAGTCAATGCGGTCTTAGCCTCTCTGGTGTCAACACTCTGTCTGATTTTGTATTTTTTTTTTTTTTTTCCAAAATCAGACTTGACACCAGAGAGGCTGAATACCGCACTGAGTCAATGCGGTCTTAGCCTCTCTGGTTTCAACACTCTGTCTGATTTTGGATTTTTTTATTTTTTTTTCCAAAATCAGACTTGACACCAGAGAGGCTGAATACCGCACTGAGTCAATGCGGTCTTAGCCTCTCTGGTCTCAACACTGTCTGATTTTGGATTTTTTTTTTTTTTCTCCAAAATCAGACTTGACACCAGAGAGGCTGAATACCGCACTGAGTCAATGCGGTCTTAGCCTCTCTGGTCTCAACACTCTGTCTGATTTTGGATTTTTTTTTTTTTTTTTCCAAAATCAGACTTGACACCAGAGAGGCTGAATACTGCACTGAGTCAATGCGGTCTTAGCCTCTCTGGTGTCAACACTCTGTCTGATTTTGGATTTTTTTTTTTTTTCCAAAATCAGACTTGACACCAGAGAGGCTGAATACCGCACTGAGTCAATGCGGTCTTAGCCTCTCTGGTGTCAACACTCTGTCTGATTTTTGATTTTTTTTTTTTTTTTTTTTCCAAAATCAGACTTGACACCAGAGAGGCTGAATACCGCACTGAGTCAATGCGGTCTTAGCCTCTCTGGTCTCAACACTCTGTCTGATTTTGGATTTTTTTTTTTTTTTTTCAAAAATCAGACTTGACACCAGAGAGGCTGAATACCGCACTGAGTCAATGCGGTCTTAGCCTCTCTGGTCTCAACACTCTGTCTGATTTTGGATTTTTTTTTTTTTTTTTCCAAAATTAGACTTGACACCAGAGAGGCTGAATACCGCACTGAGTCAATGCGGTCTTAGCCTCTCTGGTCTCAACACTCTGTCTGATTTTGGATTTTTTTTTTTTTTTTCCAAAATCAGACTTGACACCAGAGAGGCTGAATACCGCACTGAGTCAATGCGGTCTTAGCCTCTCTGGTGTCAACACTCTGTCTGATTTTGGATTTTTTTTTTTTTTTTTCCAAAATCAGACTTGACACCAGAGAGGCTGAATACCGCACTGAGTCAATGCGGTCTTAGCCTCTCTGGTGTCAACACTCTGTCTGATTTTGGATTTTTTTTTTTTTTTTCCAAAATCAGACTTGACACCAGAGAGGCTGAATACCGCACTGAGTCAATGCGGTCTTAGCCTCTCTGGTGTCAACACTCTGTCTGATTTTTGATTTTTTTTTTTTTTTTTTTTAAATCAGACTTGACACCAGAGAGGCTGAATACCGCACTGAGTCAATGCGGTCTTAGCCTCTCTGGTCTCAACACTCTGTCTGATTTTGGATTTTTTTTTTTTTTTTTCCAAAATCAGACTTGACACCAGAGAGGCTGAATACCGCACTGAGTCAATGCGGTCTTAGCCTCTCTGGTGTCAACACTCTGTCTGATTTTGGATTTTTTTTATTTTTTTTCCAAAATCAGACTTGACACCAGAGAGGCTGAATACCGCACTGAGTCAATGCGGTCTTAGCCTCTCTCGTCTCAACACTCTGTCTGATTTTGGATTTTTTTTTTTTTTTTCCAAAATCAGACTTGACACCAGAGAGGCTGAATACTGCACTGAGTCAATGCGGTCTTAGCCTCTCTGGTCTCAACACTCTGTCTGATTTTGGATTTTTTTTTTTTTTTTCCAAAATCAGACTTGACACCAGAGAGGCTGAATACCGCACTGAGTTAATGCGGTCTTAGCCTCTCTGGTGTCAACACTCTGTCTGATTTTTGATTTTTTTTTTTTTTTTCCAAAATCAGACTTGACACCAGAGAGGCTGAATACCGCACTGAGTCAATGCGGTCTTAGCCTCTCTGGTCTCAACACTCTGTCTGATTTTGGATTTTTTTTTTTTTTTTTCCAAAATTAGACTTGACACCAGAGAGGCTGAATACCGCACTCAGTCAATGCGGTCTTAGCCTCTCTGGTCTCAACACTCTGTCTGATTTTGCATTTTTTTTTTTTTTTTCCCAAAATCAGACTTGACACCAGAGAGGCTGAATACCGCACTGAGTCAATGCGGTCTTAGCCTCTCTGGTGTCAACACTCTGTCTGATTTTGGATTTTTTTTTTTTTTTCCAAAATCAGACTTGACACCAGAGAGGCTGAATACCGCACTGAGTCAATGCAGTCTTAGCCTCTCTGGTCTCAACACTCTGTCTGATTTTTGATTTTTTTTTTTTTTTTTCCAAAATCAGACTTGACACCAGAGAGGCTGAATACCGCACTGAGTCAATGCGGTCTTAGCCTCTCTGGTGTCAACACTGTCTGATTTTGGATTTTTTTTTTTTTTTCCAAAATCAGACATGACACCAGAGAGGCTGAATACCGCACTGAGTCAATGCGGTCTTAGCCTCTCTGGTCTCAACACTCTGTCTGATTTTGGATTTTTTTTTTTTTTTCCAAAATCAGACTTGACACCAGAGAGGCTGAATACCGCACTGAGTCAATGCGGTCTTAGCCTCTCTGGTGTCAACACTCTGTCTGATTTTGGATTTTTTTTTTTTTTTTTCCAAAATCAGACTTGACACCAGAGAGGCTGAATACCGCACTGAGTCAATGCGGTCTTAGCCTCTCTGGTGTCAACACTCTGTCTGATTTTGGATTTTTTTTTTTTTTTTCCAAAATCAGACTTGACACCAGAGAGGCTGAATACCGCACTGAGTCAATGCGGTCTTAGCCTCTCTGGTGTCAACACTCTGTCTGATTTTTGATTTTTGATTTTTTTTTTCCAAAATCAGACTTGACACCAGAGAGGCTGAATACCGCACTGAGTCAATGCGGTCTTAGCCTCTCTGGTGTCAACACTCTGTCTGATTTTGGATTTTTTTTTTTTTTTTTCCAAAATCAGACTTGACACCAGAGAGGCTGAATACTGCACTGAGTCAATGCGGTCTTAGCCTCTCTGGTCTCAACACTCTGTCTGATTTTGGATTTTTTTTTTTTTTTTCAAAATCAGACTTGACACCAGAGAGGCTGAATACCGCACTGAGTCAATGCGGTCTTAGCCTCTCTGGTGTCAACACTCTGTCTGATTTTGGATTTTTTTTTTTTTTTTCAAAAATCAGACTTGACACCAGAGAGGCTGAATACCGCACTGAGTCAATGCGGTCTTAGCCTCTCTGGTCTCAACACTCTGTCTGATTTTGGATTTTTTTTTTTTTTTTCCAAAATCAGACTTGACACCAGAGAGGCTGAATACCGCACTGAGTCAATGCCGTCTTAGCCTCTCTGGTGTCAACACTCTGTCTGATTTTGTATTTTTTTTTTTTTTTTCCAAAATCAGACTTGACACCAGAGAGGCTGAATACCGCACTGAGTCAATGCGGTCTTAGCCTCTCTGGTCTCAACACTCTGTCTGATTTTGGATTTTTTTTTTTTTTTTTTTCCAAATTTAGACTTGACACCAGAGAGGCTGAATACCGCACTGAGTCAATGTGGTCTTAGCCTCTCTGGTGTCAACACTCTGTCTGATTTTGTATTTTTTTATTTTTTTTCCAAAATCAGACTTGACACCAGAGAGGCTGAATACCGCACTGAGTCAATGCGGTCTTAGCCTCTCTGGTCTCAACACTGTCTGATTTTGGATTTTTTTTTTTTTTTTCCAAAATCAGACTTGACACCAGAGAGGCTGAATACCGCACTGAGTCAATGCGGTCTTAGCCTCTCTGGTGTCAACACTCTGTCTGATTTTGGATTTTTTTTTTTTTTTTCCAAAATCAGACTTGACACCAGAGAGGCTGAATACCGCACTGAGTCAATGCGGTCTTAGCCTCTCTGGTCTCAACACTGTCTGATTTTGGATTTTTTTTTTTTTTCCAAAATCAGACTTGACACCAGAGAGGCTGAATACCGCACTGAGTCAATGCGGTCTTAGCCTCTCTGGTCTCAACACTGTCTGATTTTGGATTTTTTTTTTTTTTTTTCCAAAATCAGACTTGACACCAGAGAGGCTGAATACCGCACTGAGTCAATGCGGTCTTAGCCTCTCTGGTGTCAACACTCTGTCTGATTTTGGATTTTTTTTTTTTTTTTCCAAAATCAGACTTGACACCAGAGAGGCTGAATACCGCACTGAGTCAATGCGGTCTTAGCCTCTCTGGTCTCAACACTCTGTCTGATTTTGGATTTTTTTTTTTTTTTTCCCAAAATCAGACTTGACACCAGAGAGGCTGAATACCGCACTGAGTCAATGCGGTCTTAGCCTCTCTGGTGTCAACACTCTGTCTGATTTTTGATTTTTGATTTTTTTTTTCCAAAATCAGACTTGACACCAGAGAGGCTGAATACCGCACTGAGTCAATGCGGTCTTAGCCTCTCTGGTGTCAACACTCTGTCTGATTTTGGATTTTTTTTTTTTTTTCCAAAATCAGACTTGACACCAGAGAGGCTGAATACCGCACTGAGTCAATGCGGTCTTAGCCTCTCTGGTGTCAACACTCTGTCTGATTTTGGATTTTGGATTTTTTTTTCAAAAATAAGACTTGACACCAGAGAGGCTGAATACCGCACTGAGTCAATGCGGTCTTAGCCTCTCTGGTCTCAACACTCTGTCTGATTTTGGATTTTTTTTTTTTTTTTCCAAAATCAGACTTGACACCAGAGAGGCTGAATACCGCACTGAGTCAATGCGGTCTTAGCCTCTCTGGTGTCAACACTCTGTCTGATTTTGTATTTTTTTTTTTTTTTTCCAAAATCAGACTTGACACCAGAGAGGCTGAATACCGCACTGAGTCAATGCGGTCTTAGCCTCTCTGGTTTCAACACTCTGTCTGATTTTGGATTTTTTTATTTTTTTTTCCAAAATCAGACTTGACACCAGAGAGGCTGAATACCGCACTGAGTCAATGCGGTCTTAGCCTCTCTGGTCTCAACACT
Organism: Poromitra crassiceps; assembly: GCF_964638095.1. Lineage (NCBI taxonomy): Eukaryota > Metazoa > Chordata > Actinopteri > Beryciformes > Melamphaidae > Poromitra > Poromitra crassiceps. Next base: position 21,911 of record NW_028151602.1, on the reverse strand, counting down.
GTCTGATTTTGGATTTTTTTTTTTTTTCTCCAAAATCAGACTTGACACCAGAGAGGCTGAATACCGCACTGAGTCAATGCGGTCTTAGCCTCTCTGGTCTCAACACTCTGTCTGATTTTGGATTTTTTTTTTTTTTTTTCCAAAATCAGACTTGACACCAGAGAGGCTGAATACTGCACTGAGTCAATGCGGTCTTAGCCTCTCTGGTGTCAACACTCTGTCTGATTTTGGATTTTTTTTTTTTTTTCCAAAATCAGACTTGACACCAGAGAGGCTGAATACCGCACTGAGTCAATGCGGTCTTAGCCTCTCTGGTGTCAACACTCTGTCTGATTTTTGATTTTTTTTTTTTTTTTTTTTCCAAAATCAGACTTGACACCAGAGAGGCTGAATACCGCACTGAGTCAATGCGGTCTTAGCCTCTCTGGTCTCAACACTCTGTCTGATTTTGGATTTTTTTTTTTTTTTTTCAAAAATCAGACTTGACACCAGAGAGGCTGAATACCGCACTGAGTCAATGCGGTCTTAGCCTCTCTGGTCTCAACACTCTGTCTGATTTTGGATTTTTTTTTTTTTTTTTCAAAAATCAGACTTGACACCAGAGAGGCTGAATACTGCACTGAGTCAATGCGGTCTTAGCCTCTCTGGTGTCAACACTCTGTCTGATTTTGGATTTTTTTTTTTTTTTTCCAAAATCAGACTTGACACCAGAGAGGCTGAATACCGCACTGAGTCAATGCGGTCTTAGCCTCTCTGGTCTCAACACTCTGTCTGATTTTGGATTTTTTTTTTTTTTTTCCAAAATTAGACTTGACACCAGAGAGGCTGAATACCGCACTGAGTCAATGCGGTCTTAGCCTCTCTGGTCTCAACACTCTGTCTGATTTTGGATTTTTTTTTTTTTTTTCCAAAATCAGACTTGACACCAGAGAGGCTGAATACCGCACTGAGTCAATGCGGTCTTAGCCTCTCTGGTGTCAACACTCTGTCTGATTTTGGATTTTTTTTTTTTTTTTTCCAAAATCAGACTTGACACCAGAGAGGCTGAATACCGCACTGAGTCAATGCGGTCTTAGCCTCTCTGGTGTCAACACTCTGTCTGATTTTGGATTTTTTTTTTTTTTTTCCAAAATCAGACTTGACACCAGAGAGGCTGAATACCGCACTGAGTCAATGCGGTCTTAGCCTCTCTGGTGTCAACACTCTGTCTGATTTTTGATTTTTTTTTTTTTTTTTTTTAAATCAGACTTGACACCAGAGAGGCTGAATACCGCACTGAGTCAATGCGGTCTTAGCCTCTCTGGTCTCAACACTCTGTCTGATTTTGGATTTTTTTTTTTTTTTTCCAAAATCAGACTTGACACCAGAGAGGCTGAATACCGCACTGAGTCAATGCGGTCTTAGCCTCTCTGCTGTCAACACTCTGTCTGATTTTGGATTTTTTTTATTTTTTTTCCAAAATCAGACTTGACACCAGAGAGGCTGAATACCGCACTGAGTCAATGCGGTCTTAGCCTCTCTCGTCTCAACACTCTGTCTGATTTTGGATTTTTTTTTTTTTTTTCCAAAATCAGACTTGACACCAGAGAGGCTGAATACTGCACTGAGTCAATGCGGTCTTAGCCTCTCTGGTCTCAACACTCTGTCTGATTTTGGATTTTTTTTTTTTTTTTCCAAAATCAGACTTGACACCAGAGAGGCTGAATACCGCACTGAGTTAATGCGGTCTTAGCCTCTCTGGTGTCAACACTCTGTCTGATTTTTGATTTTTTTTTTTTTTTCCAAAATCAGACTTGACACCAGAGAGGCTGAATACCGCACTGAGTCAATGCGGTCTTAGCCTCTCTGGTCTCAACACTCTGTCTGATTTTGGATTTTTTTTTTTTTTTTTCCAAAATTAGACTTGACACCAGAGAGGCTGAATACCGCACTGAGTCAATGCGGTCTTAGCCTCTCTGGTCTCAACACTCTGTCTGATTTTGCTTTTTTTTTTTTTTTTTCCCAAAATCAGACTTGACACCAGAGAGGCTGAATACCGCACTGAGTCAATGCGGTCTTAGCCTCTCTGGTGTCAACACTCTGTCTGATTTTGGATTTTTTTTTTTTTTTCCAAAATCAGACTTGACACCAGAGAGGCTGAATACCGCACTGAGTCAATGCAGTCTTAGCCTCTCTGGTCTCAACACTCTGTCTGATTTTTGATTTTTTTTTTTTTTTTTCCAAAATCAGACTTGACACCAGAGAGGCTGAATACCGCACTGAGTCAATGCGGTCTTAGCCTCTCTGGTGTCAACACTGTCTGATTTTGGATTTTTTTTTTTTTTTCCAAAATCAGACATGACACCAGAGAGGCTGAATACCGCACTGAGTCAATGCGGTCTTAGCCTCTCTGGTCTCAACACTCTGTCTGATTTTGGATTTTTTTTTTTTTTTCCAAAATCAGACTTGACACCAGAGAGGCTGAATACCGCACTGAGTCAATGCGGTCTTAGCCTCTCTGGTGTCAACACTCTGTCTGATTTTGGATTTTTTTTTTTTTTTTTCCAAAATCAGACTTGACACCAGAGAGGCTGAATACCGCACTGAGTCAATGCGGTCTTAGCCTCTCTGGTGTCAACACTCTGTCTGATTTTGGATTTTTTTTTTTTTTTTCCAAAATCAGACTTGACACCAGAGAGGCTGAATACCGCACTGAGTCAATGCGGTCTTAGCCTCTCTGGTGTCAACACTCTGTCTGATTTTTGATTTTTGATTTTTTTTTTCCAAAATCAGACTTGACACCAGAGAGGCTGAATACCGCACTGAGTCAATGCGGTCTTAGCCTCTCTGGTGTCAACACTCTGTCTGATTTTGGATTTTTTTTTTTTTTTTCCAAAATCAGACTTGACACCAGAGAGGCTGAATACTGCACTGAGTCAATGCGGTCTTAGCCTCTCTGGTCTCAACACTCTGTCTGATTTTGGATTTTTTTTTTTTTTTTCAAAATCAGACTTGACACCAGAGAGGCTGAATACCGCACTGAGTCAATGCGGTCTTAGCCTCTCTGGTGTCAACACTCTGTCTGATTTTGGATTTTTTTTTTTTTTTTTCAAAAATCAGACTTGACACCAGAGAGGCTGAATACCGCACTGAGTCAATGCGGTCTTAGCCTCTCTGGTCTCAACACTCTGTCTGATTTTGGATTTTTTTTTTTTTTTTCCAAAATCAGACTTGACACCAGAGAGGCTGAATACCGCACTGAGTCAATGCCGTCTTAGCCTCTCTGGTGTCAACACTCTGTCTGATTTTGTATTTTTTTTTTTTTTTTTCCAAAATCAGACTTGACACCAGAGAGGCTGAATACCGCACTGAGTCAATGCGGTCTTAGCCTCTCTGGTCTCAACACTCTGTCTGATTTTGGATTTTTTTTTTTTTTTTTTTTTCCAAATTTAGACTTGACACCAGAGAGGCTGAATACCGCACTGAGTCAATGTGGTCTTAGCCTCTCTGGTGTCAACACTCTGTCTGATTTTGTATTTTTTTTATTTTTTTTCCAAAATCAGACTTGACACCAGAGAGGCTGAATACCGCACTGAGTCAATGCGGTCTTAGCCTCTCTGGTCTCAACACTGTCTGATTTTGGATTTTTTTTTTTTTTTTCCAAAATCAGACTTGACACCAGAGAGGCTGAATACCGCACTGAGTCAATGCGGTCTTAGCCTCTCTGGTGTCAACACTCTGTCTGATTTTGGATTTTTTTTTTTTTTTTCCAAAATCAGACTTGACACCAGAGAGGCTGAATACCGCACTGAGTCAATGCGGTCTTAGCCTCTCTGGTCTCAACACTGTCTGATTTTGGATTTTTTTTTTTTTTCCAAAATCAGACTTGACACCAGAGAGGCTGAATACCGCACTGAGTCAATGCGGTCTTAGCCTCTCTGGTCTCAACACTGTCTGATTTTGGATTTTTTTTTTTTTTTTTCCAAAATCAGACTTGACACCAGAGAGGCTGAATACCGCACTGAGTCAATGCGGTCTTAGCCTCTCTGGTGTCAACACTCTGTCTGATTTTGGATTTTTTTTTTTTTTTTCCAAAATCAGACTTGACACCAGAGAGGCTGAATACCGCACTGAGTCAATGCGGTCTTAGCCTCTCTGGTCTCAACACTCTGTCTGATTTTGGATTTTTTTTTTTTTTTTCCCAAAATCAGACTTGACACCAGAGAGGCTGAATACCGCACTGAGTCAATGCGGTCTTAGCCTCTCTGGTGTCAACACTCTGTCTGATTTTTGATTTTTGATTTTTTTTTTCCAAAATCAGACTTGACACCAGAGAGGCTGAATACCGCACTGAGTCAATGCGGTCTTAGCCTCTCTGGTGTCAACACTCTGTCTGATTTTGGATTTTTTTTTTTTTTTCCAAAATCAGACTTGACACCAGAGAGGCTGAATACCGCACTGAGTCAATGCGGTCTTAGCCTCTCTGGTCTCAACACTCTGTCTGATTTTGGATTTTTTTTTTTTTTTTCAAAATCAGACTTGACACCAGAGAGGCTGAATACCGCACTGAGTCAATGCGGTCTTAGCCTCTCTGGTGTCAACACTCTGTCTGATTTTGGATTTTTTTTTTTTTTTTCAAAAATCAGACTTGACACCAGAGAGGCTGAATACCGCACTGAGTCAATGCGGTCTTAGCCTCTCTGGTCTCAACACTCTGTCTGATTTTGGATTTTTTTTTTTTTTTTTCCAAAATCAGACTTGACACCAGAGAGGCTGAATACCGCACTGAGTCAATGCGGTCTTAGCCTCTCTGGTCTCAACACTCTGTCTGATTTTGGATTTTTTTTTTTTTTTTCAAAAATCAGACTTGACACCAGAGAGGCTGAATACCGCACTGAGTCAATGCGGTCTTAGCCTCTCTGGTCTCAACACTCTGTCTGATTTTGGATTTTTTTTTTTTTTTTCCAAAATCAGACTTGACACCAGAGAGGCTGAATACCGCACTGAGTCAATGCGGTCTTAGCCTCTCTGGTGTCAACACTCTGTCTGATTTTTGATTATTTTTTTTTTTTTCCAAAATCAGACTTGACACCAGAGAGGCTGAATACCGCACTGAGTCAATGCGGTCTTAGCCTCTCTGGTCTCAACACTCTGTCTGATTTTGGATTTTTTTTTTTTTTTCCAAAATCAGACTTGACACCAGAGAGGCTGAATACCGCACTGAGTCAATGCGGTCTTAGCCTCTCTGGTGTCAACACTCTGTCTGATTTTGGATTTTTTTTTTTTTTTTTCCAAAATCAGACTTGACACCAGAGAGGCTGAATACCGCACTGAGTCAATGCGGTCTTAGCCTCTCTGGTGTCAACACTCTGTCTGATTTTGGATTTTTTTTTTTTTTTTCAAAAATCAGACTTGACACCAGAGAGGCTGAATACCGCACTGAGTCAATGCGGTCTTAGCCTCTCTGGTGTCAACACTCTGTCTGATTTTGGATTTTTTTTTTTTTTTTCCAAAATCAGACTTGACACCAGAGAGGCTGAATACCGCACTGAGTCAATGCGGTCTTAGCCTCTCTGGTCTCAACACTCTGTCTGATTTTGGATTTTTTTTTTTTTTTTCAAAATCAGACTTGACACCAGAGAGGCTGAATACCGCACTGAGTCAATGCGGTCTTAGCCTCTCTGGTGTCAACACTCTGTCTGATTTTGGATTTTTTTTTTTTTTTTCAAAAATCAGACTTGACACCAGAGAGGCTGAATACCGCACTGAGTCAATGCGGTCTTAGCCTCTCTGGTCTCAACACTCTGTCTGATTTTGGATTTTTTTTTTTTTTTTCCAAAATCAGACTTGACACCAGAGAGGCTGAATACCGCACTGAGTCAATGCGGTCTTAGCCTCTCTGGTGTCAACACTCTGTCTGATTTTGTATTTTTTTTTTTTTTTTTCCAAAATCAGACTTGACACCAGAGAGGCTGAATACCGCACTGAGTCAATGCGGTCTTAGCCTCTCTGGTCTCAACACTCTGTCTGATTTTGGATTTTTTTTTTCTTTTTTTTTTCCCAAATTTAGACTTGACACCAGAGAGGCTGAATACCGCACTGAGTCAATGTGGTCTTAGCCTCTCTGGTGTCAACACTCTGTCTGATTTTGTATTTTTGTATTTTTTTTCCAAAATCAGACTTGACACCAGAGAGGCTGAATACCGCACTGAGTCAATGCGGTCTTAGCCTCTCTGGTCTCAACACTGTCTGATTTTGGATTTTTTTTTTTTTTTTCCAAAATCAGACTTGACACCAGAGAGGCTGAATACCGCACTGAGTCAATGCGGTCTTAGCCTCTCTGGTGTCAACACTCTGTCTGATTTTGGATTTTTTTTTTTTTTTTCCAAAATCAGACTTGACACCAGAGAGGCTGAATACCGCACTGAGTCAATGCGGTCTTAGCCTCTCTGGTCTCAACACTGTCTGATTTTGGATTTTTTTTTTTTTTCCAAAATCAGACTTGACACCAGAGAGGCTGAATACCGCACTGAGTCAATGCGGTCTTAGCCTCTCTGGTCTCAACACTGTCTGATTTTGGATTTTTTTTTTTTTTTCCAAAATCAGACTTGACACCAGAGAGGCTGAATACAGCACTGAGTCAATGCGGTCTTAGCCTCTCTGGTGTCAACACTCTGTCTGATTTTGGATTTTTTTTTTTTTTTTTCCAAAATCAGACTTGACACCAGAGAGGCTGAATACCGCACTGAGTCAATGCGGTCTTAGCCTCTCTGGTGTCAACACTCTGTCTGATTTTGGATTTTTTTTTTTTTTTTCCAAAATCAGACTTGACACCAGAGAGGCTGAATACCGCACTGAGTCAATGCGGTCTTAGCCTCTCTGGTGTCAACACTCTGTCTGATTTTTGATTTTTGATTTTTTTTTTCCAAAATCAGACTTGACACCAGAGAGGCTGAATACCGCACTGAGTCAATGCGGTCTTAGCCTCTCTGGTGTCAACACTCTGTCTGATTTTGGATTTTTTTTTTTTTTTTCCAAAATCAGACTTGACACCAGAGAGGCTGAATACCGCACTGAGTCAATGCGGTCTTAGCCTCTCTGGTCTCAACACTCTGTCTGATTTTGGATTTTTTTTTTTTTTTTCAAAATCAGACTTGACACCAGAGAGGCTGAATACCGCACTGAGTCAATGCGGTCTTAGCCTCTCTGGTGTCAACACTCTGTCTGATTTTGGATTTTTTTTTTTTTTTTCAAAAATCAGACTTGACACCAGAGAGGCTGAATACCGCACTGAGTCAATGCGGTCTTAGCCTCTCTGGTCTCAACACTCTGTCTGATTTTGGATTTTTTTTTTTTTTTTTCCAAAATCAGACTTGACACCAGAGAGGCTGAATACCGCACTGAGTCAATGCGGTCTTAGCCTCTCTGGTGTCAACACTCTGTCTGATTTTGTATTTTTTTTTTTTTTTTTCCAAAATCAGACTTGACACCAGAGAGGCTGAATACCGCACTGAGTCAATGCGGTCTTAGCCTCTCTGGTCTCAACACTCTGTCTGATTTTGGATTTTTTTTTTTTTTTTTTTTCCAAATTTAGACTTGACACCAGAGAGGCTGAATACCGCACTGAGTCAATGTGGTCTTAGCCTCTCTGGTGTCAACACTCTGTCTGATTTTGTATTTTTTTATTTTTTTTCCAAAATCAGACTTGACACCAGAGAGGCTGAATACCGCACTGAGTCAATGCGGTCTTAGCCTCTCTGGTCTCAACACTGTCTGATTTTGGATTTTTTTTTTTTTTTTCCAAAATCAGACTTGACACCAGAGAGGCTGAATACCGCACTGAGTCAATGCGGTCTTAGCCTCTCTGGTGTCAACACTCTGTCTGATTTTGGATTTTTTTTTTTTTTTTCCAAAATCAGACTTGACACCAGAGAGGCTGAATACCGCACTGAGTCAATGCGGTCTTAGCCTCTCTGGTCTCAACACTGTCTGATTTTGGATTTTTTTTTTTTTTTCCAAAATCAGACTTGACACCAGAGAGGCTGAATACCGCACTGAGTCAATGCGGTCTTAGCCTCTCTGGTCTCAACACTGTCTGATTTTGGATTTTTTTTTTTTTTTTTCCAAAATCAGACTTGACACCAGAGAGGCTGAATACCGCACTGAGTCAATGCGGTCTTAGCCTCTCTGGTGTCAACACTCTGTCTGATTTTGGATTTTTTTTTTTTTTTTCCAAAATCAGACTTGACACCAGAGAGGCTGAATACCGCACTGAGTCAATGCGGTCTTAGCCTCTCTGGTCTCAACACTCTGTCTGATTTTGGATTTTTTTTTTTTTTTTCCCAAAATCAGACTTGACACCAGAGAGGCTGAATACCGCACTGAGTCAATGCGGTCTTAGCCTCTCTGGTGTCAACACTCTGTCTGATTTTTGATTTTTGATTTTTTTTTTCCAAAATCAGACTTGACACCAGAGAGGCTGAATACCGCACTGAGTCAATGCGGTCTTAGCCTCTCTGGTCTCAACACTCTGTCTGATTTTGGATTTTTTTTTTTTTTTTCCCAAAATCAGACTTGACACCAGAGAGGCTGAATACCGCACTGAGTCAATGCGGTCTTAGCCTCTCTGGTGTCAACACTCTGTCTGATTTTTGATTTTTGATTTTTTTTTTCCAAAATCAGACTTGACACCAGAGAGGCTGAATACCGCACTGAGTCAATGCGGTCTTAGCCTCTCTGGTGTCAACACTCTGTCTGATTTTGGATTTTTTTTTTTTTTTTCCAAAATCAGACTTGACACCAGAGAGGCTGAATACCGCACTGAGTCAATGCGGTCTTAGCCTCTCTGGTCTCAACACTCTGTCTGATTTTGGATTTTTTTTTTTTTTTTTCAAAATCAGACTTGACACCAGAGAGGCTGAATACCGCACTGAGTCAATGCGGTCTTAGCCTCTCTGGTGTCAACACTCTGTCTGATTTCGGATTTTTTTTTTTTTTTTCAAAAATCAGACTTGACACCAGAGAGGCTGAATACCGCACTGAGTCAATGCGGTCTTAGCCTCTCTGGTCTCAACACTCTGTCTGATTTTGGATTTTTTTTTTTTTTTTCCAAAATCAGACTTGACACCAGAGAGGCTGAATACCGCACTGAGTCAATGCGGTCTTAGCCTCTCTGGTCTCAACACTCTGTCTGATTTTGGATTTTTTTTTTTTTTTTCAAAAATCAGACTTGACACCAGAGAGGCTGAATACCGCACTGAGTCAATGCGGTCTTAGCCTCTCTGGTCTCAACACTCTGTCTGATTTTGGATTTTTTTTTTTTTTTTCCAAAATCAGACTTGACACCAGAGAGGCTGAATACCGCACTGAGTCAATGCGGTCTTAGCCTCTCTGGTGTCAACACTCTGTCTGATTTTGGATTTTTTTTTTTTTTTCCAAAATCAGACTTGACACCAGAGAGGCTGAATACCGCACTGAGTCAATGCGGTCTTAGCCTCTCTGGTGTCAACACTCTGTCTGATTTTGGATTTTTTTTTTTTTTTCCAAAATCAGACTTGACACCAGAGAGGCTGAATACCGCACTGAGTCAATGCGGTCTTAGCCTCTCTGGTGTCAACACTCTGTCTGATTTTTGATTTTTTTTTTTTTTTTTTCCAAAATCAGACTTGACACCAGAGAGGCTGAATACCGCACTGAGTCAATGCGGTCTTAGCCTCTCTGGTCTCAACACTCTGTCTGATTTTGGATTTTTTTTTTTTTTTTTTCCAAAATCAGACTTGACACCAGAGAGGCTGAATACCGCACTGAGTCAATGCGGTCTTAGCCTCTCTGGTCTCAACACTCTGTCTGATTTTGGATTTTTTTTTTTTTTTTCCAAAATCAGACTTGACACCAGAGAGGCTGAATACTGCACTGAGTCAATGCGGTCTTAGCCTCTCTGGTGTCAACACTCTGTCTGATTTTGGATTTTTTTTTTTTTTTTCCAAAATCAGACTTGACACCAGAGAGGCTGAATACCGCACTGAGTCAATGCGGTCTTAGCCTCTCTGGTCTCAACACTCTGTCTGATTTTGGATTTTTTTTTTTTTTTTCCAAAATTAGACTTGACACCAGAGAGGCTGAATACCGCACTGAGTCAATGCGGTCTTAGCCTCTCTGGTCTCAACACTCTGTCTGATTTTGGATTTTTTTTTTTTTTTTTCCAAAATCAGACTTGACACCAGAGAGGCTGAATACCGCACTGAGTCAATGCGGTCTTAGCCTCTCTGGTGTCAACACTCTGTCTGATTTTGGATTTTTTTTTTTTTTTTTCCAAAATCAGACTTGACACCAGAGAGGCTGAATACCGCACTGAGTCAATGCGGTCTTAGCCTCTCTGGTGTCAACACTCTGTCTGATTTTGGATTTTTTTTTTTTTTTCCAAAATCAGACTTGACACCAGAGAGGCTGAATACCGCACTGAGTCAATGCGGTCTTAGCCTCTCTGGTGTCAACACTCTGTCTGATTTTGGATTTTTTTTTTTTTTTTCCAAAATCAGACTTGACACCAGAGAGGCTGAATACCGCACTGAGTCAATGCGGTCTTAGCCTCTCTGGTGTCAACACTCTGTCTGATTTTGGATTTTTTTATTTTTTTTCCAAAATCAGACTTGACACCAGAGAGGCTGAATACCGCACTGAGTCAATGCGGTCTTAGCCTCTCTGGTCTCAACACTGTCTGATTTTGGATTTTTTTTTTTTTTTTTTCAAAATCAGACTTGACACCAGAGAGGCTGAATACCGCACTCAGTCAATGCGGTCTTAGCCTCTCTGGTTTCAACACTCTGTCTGATTTTGGATTTTTTTTTTTTTTTCCAAAATCAGACTTGACACCAGAGAGGCTGAATACCGCACTGAGTCAATACGGTCTTAGCCTCTCTGGTGTCAACACTCTGTCTGATTTTGGATTTTTTTTTTTTTTTTCAAAAATCAGACTTGACACCAGAGAGGCTAAATACCGCACTGAGTCAATGCGGTCTTAGCCTCTCTGGTGTCAACACTCTGTCTGATTTTGTATTTTTTTTTTTTTTTTTTCCAAAATCAGACTTGACACCAGAGAGGCTGAATACCGCACTGAGTCAATGCGGTCTTAGCCTCTCTGGTCTCAACACTCTGTCTGATTTTGGATTTTTTTTTTTTTTTTTTTTCAAAATTTAGACTTGACACCAGAGAGGCTGAATACCGCACTGAGTCAATGCGGTCTTAGCCTCTCTGGTTTCAACACTCTGTCTGATTTTGGATTTTTTTTTTTTTTTCCAAAATCAGACTTGACACCAGAGAGGCTGAATACTGCACTGAGTCAATGCGGTCTTAGCCTCTCTGGTGTCAACACTCTGTCTGATTTTGGATTTTTTTTTTTTTTTTCAAAAATCAGACTTGACACCAGAGAGGCTGAATACCGCACTGAGTCAATGCGGTCTTAGCCTCTCTGGTCTCAACACTGTCTGATTTTGGATTTTTTTTTTTTTTCTCCAAAATCAGACTTGACACCAGAGAGGCTGAATACCGCACTGAGTCAATGCGGTCTTAGCCTCTCTGGTCTCAACACTCTGTCTGATTTTGGATTTTTTTTTTTTTTTTTTCCAAAATCAGACTTGACACCAGAGAGGCTGAATACCGCACTGAGTCAATGCGGTCTTAGCCTCTCTGGTGTCAACACTCTGTCTGATTTTGGATTTTTTTTTTTTTTTCCAAAATCAGACTTGACACCAGAGAGGCTGAATACCGCACTGAGTCAATGCGGTCTTAGCCTCTCTGGTGTCAACACTCTGTCTGATTTTTGATTTTTTTTTTTTTTTTTTCCAAAATCAGACTTGACACCAGAGAGGCTGAATACCGCACTGAGTCAATGCGGTCTTAGCCTCTCTGGTCTCAACACTCTGTCTGATTTTGGATTTTTTTTTTTTTTTTTCCAAAATCAGACTTGACACCAGAGAGGCTGAATACCGCACTGAGTCAATGCGGTCTTAGCCTCTCTGGTCTCAACACTCTGTCTGATTTTGGATTTTTTTTTTTTTTTTCCAAAATCAGACTTGACACCAGAGAGGCTGAATACTGCACTGAGTCAATGCGGTCTTAGCCTCTCTGGTGTCAACACTCTGTCTGATTTTGGATTTTTTTTTTTTTTTTCCAAAATCAGACTTGACACCAGAGAGGCTGAATACCGCACTGAGTCAATGCGGGCTTAGCCTCTCTGGTGTCAACACTCTGTCTGATTTTGGATTTTTTTTTTTTTTTTCCAAAATCAGACTTGACACCAGAGAGGCTGAATACCGCACTGAGTCAATGCGGTCTTAGCCTCTCTGGTCTCAACACTCTGTCTGATTTTGGATTTTTTTTTTTTTTTTCAAAATCAGACTTGACACCAGAGAGGCTGAATACCGCACTGAGTCAATGCGGTCTTAGCCTCTCTGGTGTCAACACTCTGTCTGATTTTGGATTTTTTTTTTTTTTTTCAAAAATCAGACTTGACACCAGAGAGGCTGAATACCGCACTGAGTCAATGCGGTCTTAGCCTCTCTGGTCTCAACACTCTGTCTGATTTTGGATTTTTTTTTTTTTTTTCCAAAATCAGACTTGACACCAGAGAGGCTGAATACCGCACTGAGTCAATGCGGTCTTAGCCTCTCTGGTGTCAACACTCTGTCTGATTTTGTATATATATTTTTTTTTTTCCAAAATCAGACTTGACACCAGAGAGGCTGAATACCGCACTGAGTCAATGCGGTCTTAGCCTCTCTGGTCTCAACACTCTGTCTGATTTTGGATTTTTTTTTTTTTTTTTTTCCAAATTTAGACTTGACACCAGAGAGGCTGAATACCGCACTGAGTCAATGTGGTCTTAGCCTCTCTGGTGTCAACACTCTGTCTGATTTTGTATTTTTTTATTTTTTTTCCAAAATCAGACTTGACACCAGAGAGGCTGAATACCGCACTGAGTCAATGCGGTCTTAGCCTCTCTGGTCTCAACACTGTCTGATTTTGGATTTTTTTTTTTTTTTTTCCAAAATCAGACTTGACACCAGAGAGGCTGAATACCGCACTGAGTCAATGCGGTCTTAGCCTCTCTGGTGTCAACACTCTGTCTGATTTTGGATTTTTTTTTTTTTTTTCCAAAATCAGACTTGACACCAGAGAGGCTGAATACCGCACTGAGTCAATGCGGTCTTAGCCTCTCTGGTCTCAACACTGTCTGATTTTGGATTTTTTTTTTTTTTTCCAAAATCAGACTTGACACCAGAGAGGCTGAATACCGCACTGAGTCAATGCGGTCTTAGCCTCTCTGGTCTCAACACTGTCTGATTTTGGATTTTTTTTTTTTTTTTTCCAAAATCAGACTTGACACCAGAGAGGCTGAATACCGCACTGAGTCAATGCGGTCTTAGCCTCTCTGGTGTCAACACTCTGTCTGATTTTGGATTTTTTTTTTTTTTTTCCAAAATCAGACTTGACACCAGAGAGGCTGAATACCGCACTGAGTCAATGCGGTCTTAGCCTCTCTGGTCTCAACACTCTGTCTGATTTTGGATTTTTTTTTTTTTTTTCCCAAAATCAGACTTGACACCAGAGAGGCTGAATACCGCACTGAGTCAATGCGGTCTTAGCCTCTCTGGTGTCAACACTCTGTCTGATTTTTGATTTTTGATTTTTTTTTTCCAAAATCAGACTTGACACCAGAGAGGCTGAATACCGCACTGAGTCAATGCGGTCTTAGCCTCTCTGGTGTCAACACTCTGTCTGATTTTGGATTTTTTTTTTTTTTTTCCAAAATCAGACTTGACACCAGAGAGGCTGAATACCGCACTGAGTCAATGCGGTCTTAGCCTCTCTGGTCTCAACACTCTGTCTGATTTTGGATTTTTTTTTTTTTTTTTCAAAATCAGACTTGACACCAGAGAGGCTGAATACCGCACTGAGTCAATGCGGTCTTAGCCTCTCTGGTGTCAACACTCTGTCTGATTTTGGATTTTTTTTTTTTTTTTCAAAAATCAGACTTGACACCAGAGAGGCTGAATACCGCACTGAGTCAATGCGGTCTTAGCCTCTCTGGTCTCAACACTCTGTCTGATTTTGGATTTTTTTTTTTTTTTTCCAAAATCAGACTTGACACCAGAGAGGCTGAATACCGCACTGAGTCAATGCGGTCTTAGCCTCTCTGGTCTCAACACTCTGTCTGATTTTGGATTTTTTTTTTTTTTTTCAAAAATAAGACTTGACACCAGAGAGGCTGAATACCGCACTGAGTCAATGCGGTCTTAGCCTCTCTGGTCTCAACACTCTGTCTGATTTTGGATTTTTTTTTTTTTTTTCCAAAATCAGACTTGACACCAGAGAGGCTGAATACCGCACTGAGTCAATGCGGTCTTAGCCTCTCTGGTGTCAACACTCTGTCTGATTTTGGATTTTTTTTTTTTTTTCCAAAATCAGACTTGACACCAGAGAGGCTGAATACCGCACTGAGTCAATGCGGTCTTAGCCTCTCTGGTGTCAACACTCTGTCTGATTTTGGATTTTTTTTTTTTTTTCCAAAATCAGACTTGACACCAGAGAGGCTGAATACCGCACTGAGTCAATGCGGTCTTAGCCTCTCTGGTGTCAACACTCTGTCTGATTTTTGATTTTTTTTTTTTTTTTTTCCAAAATCAGACTTGACACCAGAGAGGCTGAATACCGCACTGAGTCAATGCGGTCTTAGCCTCTCTGGTCTCAACACTCTGTCTGATTTTGGATTTTTTTTTTTTTTTTCCAAAATCAGACTTGACACCAGAGAGGCTGAATACCGCACTGAGTCAATGCGGTCTTAGCCTCTCTGGTCTCAACACTCTGTCTGATTTTGGATTTTTTTTTTTTTTTTTCCAAAATCAGACTTGACACCAGAGAGGCTGAATACTGCACTGAGTCAATGCGGTCTTAGCCTCTCTGGTGTCAACACTCTGTCTGATTTTGGATTTTTTTTTTTTTTTTCCAAAATCAGACTTGACACCAGAGAGGCTGAATACCGCACTGAGTCAATGCGGTCTTAGCCTCTCTGGTCTCAACACTCTGTCTGATTTTGGATTTTTTTTTTTTTTTTCCAAAATTAGACTTGACACCAGAGAGGCTGAATACCGCACTGAGTCAATGCGGTCTTAGCCTCTCTGGCCTCAACACTCTGTCTGATTTTGGATTTTTTTTTTTTTTTTCCAAAATCAGACTTGACACCAGAGAGGCTGAATACCGCACTGAGTCAATGCGGTCTTAGCCTCTCTGGTGTCAACACTCTGTCTGATTTTGGATTTTTTTTTTTTTTTCCAAAATCAGACTTGACACCAGAGAGGCTGAATACCGCACTGAGTCAATGCGGTCTTAGCCTCTCTGGTGTCAACACTCTGTCTGATTTTGGATTTTTTTTTTTTTTTCCAAAATCAGACTTGACACCAGAGAGGCTGAATACCGCACTGAGTCAATGCGGTCTTAGCCTCTCTGGTGTCAACACTCTGTCTGATTTTTGATTTTTGATTTTTTTTTTTCCAAAATCAGACTTGACACCAGAGAGGCTGAATACCGCACTGAGTCAATGCGGTCTTAGCCTCTCTGGTCTCAACACTCTGTCTGATTTTGGATTTTTTTTTTTTTTTTCCAAAATCAGACTTGACACCAGAGAGGCTGAATACCGCACTGAGTCAATGCGGTCTTAGCCTCTCTGGTCTCAACACTCTGTCTGATTTTGGATTTTTTTTTTTTTTTTCCAAAATCAGACTTGACACCAGAGAGGCTGAATACTGCACTGAGTCAATGCGGTCTTAGCCTCTCTGGTGTCAACACTCTGTCTGATTTTGGATTTTTTTTTTTTTTTTCCAAAATCAGACTTGACACCAGAGAGGCTGAATACCGCACTGAGTCAATGCGGTCTTAGCCTCTCTGGTCTCAACACTCTGTCTGATTTTGGATTTTTTTTTTTTTTTTCCAAAATTAGACTTGACACCAGAGAGGCTGAATACCGCACTGAGTCAATGCGGTCTTAGCCTCTCTGGCCTCAACACTCTGTCTGATTTTGGATTTTTTTTTTTTTTTTTCCAAAATCAGACTTGACACCAGAGAGGCTGAATACCGCACTGAGTCAATGCGGTCTTAGCCTCTCTGGTGTCAACACTCTGTCTGATTTTGGATTTTTTTTTTTTTTTTTCCAAAATCAGACTTGACACCAGAGAGGCTGAATACCGCACTGAGTCAATGCGGTCTTAGCCTCTCTGGTGTCAACACTCTGTCTGATTTTGGATTTTTTTTTTTTTTTTCAAAAATCAGACTTGACACCAGAGAGGCTGAATACCGCACTGAGTCAATGCGGTCTTAGCCTCTCTGGTGTCAACACTCTGTCTGATTTTGGATTTTTTTTTTTTTTTTTCCAAAATCAGACTTGACACCAGAGAGGCTGAATACCGCACTGAGTCAATGCGGTCTTAGCCTCTCTGGTGTCAACACTCTGTCTGATTTTGGATTTTTTTTATTTTTTTTTCCAAAATCAGACTTGACACCAGAGAGGCTGAATACTGCACTGAGTCAATGCGGTCTTAGCCTCTCTGGTCTCAACACTGTCTGATTTTGGATTTTTTTTTTTTTTTTTCAAAATCAGACTTGACACCAGAGAGGCTGAATACCGCACTCAGTCAATGCGGTCTTAGCCTCTCTGGTTTCAACACTCTGTCTGATTTTGGATTTTTTTTTTTTTTTTCCAAAATCAGACTTGACACCAGAGAGGCTGAATACCGCACTGAGTCAATGCGGTCTTAGCCTCTCTCGTGTCAACACTCTGTCTGATTTTGGATTTTTTTTTTTTTTTTCAAAAATCAGACTTGACACCAGAGAGGCTGAATACCGCACTGAGTCAATGCGGTCTTAGCCTCTCTGGTGTCAACACTCTGTCTGATTTTGTATTTTTTTTTTTTTTTTTTCCAAATCAGACTTGACACCAGAGAGGCTGAATACCGCACTGAGTCAATGCGGTCTTAGCCTCTCTGGTCTCAACACTCTGTCTGATTTTGGATTTTTTTTTTTTTTTCCAAAATCAGACTTGACACCAGAGAGGCTGAATACCGCACTGAGTCAATGCGGTCTTAGCCTCTCTGGTGTCAACACTCTGTCTGATTTTGGATTTTTTTTTTTTTTTTCAAAAATCAGACTTGACACCAGAGAGGCTGAATACCGCACTGAGTCAATGCGGTCTTAGCCTCTCTGGTCTCAACACTGTCTGATTTTGGATTTTTTTTTTTTTTCTCCAAAATCAGACTTGACACCAGAGAGGCTGAATACCGCACTGAGTCAATGCGGTCTTAGCCTCTCTGGTCTCAACACTCTGTCTGATTTTGGATTTTTTTTTTTTTTTTTCCAAAATCAGACTTGACACCAGAGAGGCTGAATACCGCACTGAGTCAATGCGGTCTTAGCCTCTCTGGTGTCAACACTCTGTCTGATTTTGGATTTTTTTTTTTTTTTCCAAAATCAGACTTGACACCAGAGAGGCTGAATACCGCACTGAGTCAATGCGGTCTTAGCCTCTCTGGTGTCAACACTCTGTCTGATTTTTGATTTTTTTTTTTTTTTTTTCCAAAATCAGACTTGACACCAGAGAGGCTGAATACCGCACTGAGTCAATGCGGTCTTAGCCTCTCTGGTCTCAACACTCTGTCTGATTTTGGATTTTTTTTTTTTTTTTCCAAAATCAGACTTGACACCAGAGAGGCTGAATACCGCACTGAGTCAATGCGGTCTTAGCCTCTCTGGTCTCAACACTCTGTCTGATTTTGGATTTTTTTTTTTTTTCCAAAATCAGACTTGACACCAGAGAGGCTGAATACTGCACTGAGTCAATGCGGTCTTAGCCTCTCTGGTGTCAACACTCTGTCTGATTTTGGATTTTTTTTTTTTTTTTCCAAAATCAGACTTGACACCAGAGAGGCTGAATACCGCACTGAGTCAATGCGGTCTTAGCCTCTCTGGTCTCAACACTCTGTCTGATTTTGGATTTTTTTTTTTTTTTCCAAAATTAGACTTGACACCAGAGAGGCTGAATACCGCACTGAGTCAATGCGGTCTTAGCCTCTCTGGTCTCAACACTCTGTCTGATTTTGGATTTTTTTTTTTTTTTTTTCAAAATCAGACTTGACACCAGAGAGGCTGAATACCGCACTGAGTCAATGCGGTCTTAGCCTCTCTGGTGTCAACACTCTGTCTGATTTTGGATTTTTTTTTTTTTTTTCCAAAATCAGACTTGACACCAGAGAGGCTGAATACCGCACTGAGTCAATGCGGTCTTAGCCTCTCTGGTGTCAACACTCTGTCTGATTTTGGATTTTTTTTTTTTTTTTCCAAAATCAGACTTGACACCAGAGAGGCTGAATACCGCACTGAGTCAATGCGGTCTTAGCCTCTCTGGTGTCAACACTCTGTCTGATTTTTGATTTTTTTTTTTTTTTTCCAAAATCAGACTTGACACCAGAGAGGCTGAATACCGCACTGAGTCAATGCGGTCTTAGCCTCTCTGGTGTCAACACTCTGTCTGATTTTGGATTTTTTTTTTTTTTTTCCAAAATCAGACTTGACACCAGAGAGGCTGAATACCGCACTGAGTCAATGCGGTCTTAGCCTCTCTGGTGTCAACACTCTGTCTGATTTTTGATTTTTTTTTTTTTTTTTCCAAAATCAGACTTGACACCAGAGAGGCTGAATACCGCACTGAGTCAATGCGGTCTTAGCCTCTCTGGTCTCAACACTGTCTGATTTTGGATTTTTTTTTTTTTTTTTTCAAAATCAGACTTGACACCAGAGAGGCTGAATACCGCACTGAGTCAATGTGGTCTTAGCCTCTCTGGTTTCAACACTCTGTCTGATTTTGGATTTTTTTTTTTTTTTCCAAAATCAGACTTGACACCAGAGAGGCTGAATACCGCACTGAGTCAATGCGGTCTTAGCCTCTCTGGTGTCAACACTCTGTCTGATTTTGGATTTTTTTTTTTTTTTTCAAAAATCAGACTTGACACCAGAGAGGCTGAATACCGCACTGAGTCAATGCGGTCTTAGCCTCTCTGGTGTCAACACTCTGTCTGATTTTGTATTTTTTTTTTTTTTTTTCCAAAATCAGACTTGACACCAGAGAGGCTGAATACCGCACTGAGTCAATGCGGTCTTAGCCTCTCTGGTCTCAACACTCTGTCTGATTTTGGATTTTTTTTTTTTTTTCCAAAATCAGACTTGACACCAGAGAGGCTGAATACCGCACTGAGTCAATGCGGTCTTAGCCTCTCTGGTCTCAACACTCTGTCTGATTTTGGATTTTTTTTTTTTTTTTTTTTCAAATTTAGACTTGACACCAGAGAGGCTGAATACCGCACTGAGTCAATGCGGTCTTAGCCTCTCTGGTTTCAACACTCTGTCTGATTTTGGATTTTTTTTTTTTTTTCCAAAATCAGACTTGACACCAGAGAGGCTGAATACCGCACTGAGTCAATGCGGTCTTAGCCTCTCTGGTCTCAACACTCTGTCTGATTTTGGATTTTTTTTTTTTTTTTCAAAAATCAGACTTGACACCAGAGAGGCTGAATACCGCACTGAGTCAATGCGGTCTTAGCCTCTCTGGTGTCAACACTCTGTCTGATTTTGTATTTTTTTTTTTTTTTTTCCAAAATCAGACTTGACACCAGAGAGGCTGAATACCGCACTGAGTCAATGCGGTCTTAGCCTCTCTGGTGTCAACACTCTGTCTGATTTTGGATTTTTTTATTTTTTTTCAAAAATCAGACTTGACACCAGAGAGGCTGAATACCGCACTGAGTCAATGCGGTCTTAGCCTCTCTGGTCTCAACACTCTGTCTGATTTTGGATTTTTTTTTTTTTTTTCCAAAATCAGACTTGACACCAGAGAGGCTGAATACCGCACTGAGTCAATGCGGTCTTAGCCTCTCTGGTCTCAACACTCTGTCTGATTTTGGATTTTTTTTTTTTTTTTCCAAAATCAGACTTGACACCAGAGAGGCTGAATACCGCACTGAGTCAATGCGGTCTTAGCCTCGCTGGTTTCAACACTCTGTCTGATTTTGGATTTTTTTTTTTTTTTCTAAAATCAGACTTGACACCAGAGAGGCTGAATACCGCACTGAGTCAATGCGGTCTTAGCCTCTCTGGTGTCAACACTCTGTCTGATTTTGGATTTTTTTTTTTTTTTTTTTAAATCAGACTTGACACCAGAGAGGCTGAATACCGCACTGAGTCAATGCGGTCTTAGCCTCTCTGGTGTCAACACTCTGTCTGATTTTGGATTTTTTTTTTTTTTTTCCAAAATCAGACTTGACACCAGAGAGGCTGAATACCGCACTGAGTCAATGCGGTCTTAGCCTCTCTGGTCTCAACACTCTGTCTGATTTTGGATTTTTTTTTTTTTTTTTCAAAATCAGACTTGACACCAGAGAGGCTGAATACCGCACTGAGTCAATGCGGTCTTAGCCTCTCTGGTGTCAACACTCTGTCTGATTTTGGATTTTTTTATTTTTTTTCCAAAATCAGACTTGACACCAGAGAGGCTGAATACCGCACTGAGTCAATGCGGTCTTAGCCTCTCTGGTCTCAACACTCTGTCTGATTTTGGATTTTTTTTTTTTTTTTTCAAAATCAGACTTGACACCAGAGAGGCTGAATACCGCACTGAGTCAATGCGGTCTTAGCCTCTCTGGTGTCAAGACTCTGTCTGATTTTGGATTTTTTTTTTTTTTTTTTAAAATCAGACTTGACACCAGAGAGGCTGAATACCGCACTGAGTCAATGCGGTCTTAGCCTCTCTGGTCTCAACACTCTGTCTGATTTTGGATTTTTTTTTTTTTTTTCCAAAATCAGACTTGACACCAGAGAGGCTGAATACCGCACTGAGTCAATGCGGTCTTAGCCTCTCTGGTCTCAACACTCTGTCTGATTTTGGATTTTTTTTTTTTTTTTCAAAAATCAGACTTGACACCAGAGAGGCTGAATACCGCACTGAGTCAATGCGGTCTTAGCCTCTCTGGTCTCAACACTCTGTCTGATTTTGGATTTTTTTTTTTTTTTTCCAAAATCAGACTTGACACCAGAGAGGCTGAATACCGCACTGAGTCAATGCGGTCTTAGCCTCTCTGGTGTCAACACTCTGTCTGATTTTGGATTTTTTTTTTTTTTTCCAAAATCAGACTTGACACCAGAGAGGCTGAATACCGCACTGAGTCAATGCGGTCTTAGCCTCTCTGGTGTCAACACTCTGTCTGATTTTGGATTTTTTTTTTTTTTTCCAAAATCAGACTTGACACCAGAGAGGCTGAATACCGCACTGAGTCAATGCGGTCTTAGCCTCTCTGGTGTCAACACTCTGTCTGATTTTTGATTTTTTTTTTTTTTTTTTCCAAAATCAGACTTGACACCAGAGAGGCTGAATACCGCACTGAGTCAATGCGGTCTTAGCCTCTCTGGTCTCAACACTCTGTCTGATTTTGGATTTTTTTTTTTTTTTTCCAAAATCAGACTTGACACCAGAGAGGCTGAATACCGCACTGAGTCAATGCGGTCTTAGCCTCTCTGGTCTCAACACTCTGTCTGATTTTGGATTTTTTTTTTTTTTTTCCAAAATCAGACTTGACACCAGAGAGGCTGAATACTGCACTGAGTCAATGCGGTCTTAGCCTCTCTGGTGTCAACACTCTGTCTGATTTTGGATTTTTTTTTTTTTTTTTCCAAAATCAGACTTGACACCAGAGAGGCTGAATACCGCACTGAGTCAATGCGGTCTTAGCCTCTCTGGTCTCAACACTCTGTCTGATTTTGGATTTTTTTTTTTTTTTTCAAAATTAGACTTGACACCAGAGAGGCTGAATACCGCACTGAGTCAATGCGGTCTTAGC